>NW_025964228.1:0-23284 GCF_023055435.1 Haliotis rufescens | reverse complement strand
GAGCGGGGGTCAAGGACGGTGAAAACGTGACCTCCAGGTCAAGGTCTACCCGCATGCAAAGTTTCAAATCGCTGCGAGAATTTTTAATTTTTGGTGTCATTGGAGTACTGGGTGTTAGACTTATAGTCTTTTTACAGCATTTTTGACCAAAAAGGTCATATCATGGTAGGAGTCTCAGACTTGGCTGGTCGACTCCTCAGGTCATTTGGGACATACTGAACTGAACATTTTTCACTTTGGAGCCAATGTTGAGATCGTCTTTGATCGCCCATAGCTCCACTCCCAGGGGTGAGCGGGGGTCAAGGACGGTGAAAACGTGACCTCCAGGTCAAGGTCTACCCGCATGCAAAGTTTCAAATCGCTGCGAGAATTTTTAATTTTTGGTGTCATTGGAGTACTGGGTGTTAGACTTATAGTCTTTTTACAGCATTTTTGACCAAAAAGGTCATATCATGGTAGGAGTCTCAGACTTGGCTGGTCGACTCCTCAGGTCATTTGGGACATACTGAACTGAACATTTTTCACTTTGGAGCCAATGTTGAGATCGTCTTTGATCGCCCATAGCTCCACTCCCAGGGGTGAGCGGGGGTCAAGGACGGTGAAAACGTGACCTCCAGGTCAAGGTCTACCCGCATGCAAAGTTTCAAATCGCTGCGAGAATTTTTAATTTTTGGTGTCATTGGAGTACTGGGTGTTAGACTTATAGTCTTTTTACAGCATTTTTGACCAAAAAGGTCATATCATGGTAGGAGTCTCAGACTTGGCTGGTCGACTCCTCAGGTCATTTGGGACATACTGAACTGAACATTTTTCACTTTGGAGCCAATGTTGAGATCGTCTTTGATCGCCCATAGCTCCACTCCCAGGGGTGAGCGGGGGTCAAGGACGGTGAAAACGTGACCTCCAGGTCAAGGTCTACCCGCATGCAAAGTTTCAAATCGCTGCGAGAATTTTTAATTTTTGGTGTCATTGGAGTACTGGGTGTTAGACTTATAGTCTTTTTACAGCATTTTTGACCAAAAAGGTCATATCATGGTAGGAGTCTCAGACTTGGCTGGTCGACTCCTCAGGTCATTTGGGACATACTGAACTGAACATTTTTCACTTTGGAGCCAATGTTGAGATCGTCTTTGATCGCCCATAGCTCCACTCCCAGGGGTGAGCGGGGGTCAAGGACGGTGAAAACGTGACCTCCAGGTCAAGGTCTACCCGCATGCAAAGTTTCAAATCGCTGCGAGAATTTTTAATTTTTGGTGTCATTGGAGTACTGGGTGTTAGACTTATAGTCTTTTTACAGCATTTTTGACCAAAAAGGTCATATCATGGTAGGAGTCTCAGACTTGGCTGGTCGACTCCTCAGGTCATTTGGGACATACTGAACTGAACATTTTTCACTTTGGAGCCAATGTTGAGATCGTCTTTGATCGCCCATAGCTCCACTCCCAGGGGTGAGCGGGGGTCAAGGACGGTGAAAACGTGACCTCCAGGTCAAGGTCTACCCGCATGCAAAGTTTCAAATCGCTGCGAGAATTTTTAATTTTTGGTGTCATTGGAGTACTGGGTGTTAGACTTATAGTCTTTTTACAGCATTTTTGACCAAAAAGGTCATATCATGGTAGGAGTCTCAGACTTGGCTGGTCGACTCCTCAGGTCATTTGGGACATACTGAACTGAACATTTTTCACTTTGGAGCCAATGTTGAGATCGTCTTTGATCGCCCATAGCTCCACTCCCAGGGGTGAGCGGGGGTCAAGGACGGTGAAAACGTGACCTCCAGGTCAAGGTCTACCCGCATGCAAAGTTTCAAATCGCTGCGAGAATTTTTAATTTTTGGTGTCATTGGAGTACTGGGTGTTAGACTTATAGTCTTTTTACAGCATTTTTGACCAAAAAGGTCATATCATGGTAGGAGTCTCAGACTTGGCTGGTCGACTCCTCAGGTCATTTGGGACATACTGAACTGAACATTTTTCACTTTGGAGCCAATGTTGAGATCGTCTTTGATCGCCCATAGCTCCACTCCCAGGGGTGAGCGGGGGTCAAGGACGGTGAAAACGTGACCTCCAGGTCAAGGTCTACCCGCATGCAAAGTTTCAAATCGCTGCGAGAATTTTTAATTTTTGGTGTCATTGGAGTACTGGGTGTTAGACTTATAGTCTTTTTACAGCATTTTTGACCAAAAAGGTCATATCATGGTAGGAGTCTCAGACTTGGCTGGTCGACTCCTCAGGTCATTTGGGACATACTGAACTGAACATTTTTCACTTTGGAGCCAATGTTGAGATCGTCTTTGATCGCCCATAGCTCCACTCCCAGGGGTGAGCGGGGGTCAAGGACGGTGAAAACGTGACCTCCAGGTCAAGGTCTACCCGCATGCAAAGTTTCAAATCGCTGCGAGAATTTTTAATTTTTGGTGTCATTGGAGTACTGGGTGTTAGACTTATAGTCTTTTTACAGCATTTTTGACCAAAAAGGTCATATCATGGTAGGAGTCTCAGACTTGGCTGGTCGACTCCTCAGGTCATTTGGGACATACTGAACTGAACATTTTTCACTTTGGAGCCAATGTTGAGATCGTCTTTGATCGCCCATAGCTCCACTCCCAGGGGTGAGCGGGGGTCAAGGACGGTGAAAACGTGACCTCCAGGTCAAGGTCTACCCGCATGCAAAGTTTCAAATCGCTGCGAGAATTTTTAATTTTTGGTGTCATTGGAGTACTGGGTGTTAGACTTATAGTCTTTTTACAGCATTTTTGACCAAAAAGGTCATATCATGGTAGGAGTCTCAGACTTGGCTGGTCGACTCCTCAGGTCATTTGGGACATACTGAACTGAACATTTTTCACTTTGGAGCCAATGTTGAGATCGTCTTTGATCGCCCATAGCTCCACTCCCAGGGGTGAGCGGGGGTCAAGGACGGTGAAAACGTGACCTCCAGGTCAAGGTCTACCCGCATGCAAAGTTTCAAATCGCTGCGAGAATTTTTAATTTTTGGTGTCATTGGAGTACTGGGTGTTAGACTTATAGTCTTTTTACAGCATTTTTGACCAAAAAGGTCATATCATGGTAGGAGTCTCAGACTTGGCTGGTCGACTCCTCAGGTCATTTGGGACATACTGAACTGAACATTTTTCACTTTGGAGCCAATGTTGAGATCGTCTTTGATCGCCCATAGCTCCACTCCCAGGGGTGAGCGGGGGTCAAGGACGGTGAAAACGTGACCTCCAGGTCAAGGTCTACCCGCATGCAAAGTTTCAAATCGCTGCGAGAATTTTTAATTTTTGGTGTCATTGGAGTACTGGGTGTTAGACTTATAGTCTTTTTACAGCATTTTTGACCAAAAAGGTCATATCATGGTAGGAGTCTCAGACTTGGCTGGTCGACTCCTCAGGTCATTTGGGACATACTGAACTGAACATTTTTCACTTTGGAGCCAATGTTGAGATCGTCTTTGATCGCCCATAGCTCCACTCCCAGGGGTGAGCGGGGGTCAAGGACGGTGAAAACGTGACCTCCAGGTCAAGGTCTACCCGCATGCAAAGTTTCAAATCGCTGCGAGAATTTTTAATTTTTGGTGTCATTGGAGTACTGGGTGTTAGACTTATAGTCTTTTTACAGCATTTTTGACCAAAAAGGTCATATCATGGTAGGAGTCTCAGACTTGGCTGGTCGACTCCTCAGGTCATTTGGGACATACTGAACTGAACATTTTTCACTTTGGAGCCAATGTTGAGATCGTCTTTGATCGCCCATAGCTCCACTCCCAGGGGTGAGCGGGGGTCAAGGACGGTGAAAACGTGACCTCCAGGTCAAGGTCTACCCGCATGCAAAGTTTCAAATCGCTGCGAGAATTTTTAATTTTTGGTGTCATTGGAGTACTGGGTGTTAGACTTATAGTCTTTTTACAGCATTTTTGACCAAAAAGGTCATATCATGGTAGGAGTCTCAGACTTGGCTGGTCGACTCCTCAGGTCATTTGGGACATACTGAACTGAACATTTTTCACTTTGGAGCCAATGTTGAGATCGTCTTTGATCGCCCATAGCTCCACTCCCAGGGGTGAGCGGGGGTCAAGGACGGTGAAAACGTGACCTCCAGGTCAAGGTCTACCCGCATGCAAAGTTTCAAATCGCTGCGAGAATTTTTAATTTTTGGTGTCATTGGAGTACTGGGTGTTAGACTTATAGTCTTTTTACAGCATTTTTGACCAAAAAGGTCATATCATGGTAGGAGTCTCAGACTTGGCTGGTCGACTCCTCAGGTCATTTGGGACATACTGAACTGAACATTTTTCACTTTGGAGCCAATGTTGAGATCGTCTTTGATCGCCCATAGCTCCACTCCCAGGGGTGAGCGGGGGTCAAGGACGGTGAAAACGTGACCTCCAGGTCAAGGTCTACCCGCATGCAAAGTTTCAAATCGCTGCGAGAATTTTTAATTTTTGGTGTCATTGGAGTACTGGGTGTTAGACTTATAGTCTTTTTACAGCATTTTTGACCAAAAAGGTCATATCATGGTAGGAGTCTCAGACTTGGCTGGTCGACTCCTCAGGTCATTTGGGACATACTGAACTGAACATTTTTCACTTTGGAGCCAATGTTGAGATCGTCTTTGATCGCCCATAGCTCCACTCCCAGGGGTGAGCGGGGGTCAAGGACGGTGAAAACGTGACCTCCAGGTCAAGGTCTACCCGCATGCAAAGTTTCAAATCGCTGCGAGAATTTTTAATTTTTGGTGTCATTGGAGTACTGGGTGTTAGACTTATAGTCTTTTTACAGCATTTTTGACCAAAAAGGTCATATCATGGTAGGAGTCTCAGACTTGGCTGGTCGACTCCTCAGGTCATTTGGGACATACTGAACTGAACATTTTTCACTTTGGAGCCAATGTTGAGATCGTCTTTGATCGCCCATAGCTCCACTCCCAGGGGTGAGCGGGGGTCAAGGACGGTGAAAACGTGACCTCCAGGTCAAGGTCTACCCGCATGCAAAGTTTCAAATCGCTGCGAGAATTTTTAATTTTTGGTGTCATTGGAGTACTGGGTGTTAGACTTATAGTCTTTTTACAGCATTTTTGACCAAAAAGGTCATATCATGGTAGGAGTCTCAGACTTGGCTGGTCGACTCCTCAGGTCATTTGGGACATACTGAACTGAACATTTTTCACTTTGGAGCCAATGTTGAGATCGTCTTTGATCGCCCATAGCTCCACTCCCAGGGGTGAGCGGGGGTCAAGGACGGTGAAAACGTGACCTCCAGGTCAAGGTCTACCCGCATGCAAAGTTTCAAATCGCTGCGAGAATTTTTAATTTTTGGTGTCATTGGAGTACTGGGTGTTAGACTTATAGTCTTTTTACAGCATTTTTGACCAAAAAGGTCATATCATGGTAGGAGTCTCAGACTTGGCTGGTCGACTCCTCAGGTCATTTGGGACATACTGAACTGAACATTTTTCACTTTGGAGCCAATGTTGAGATCGTCTTTGATCGCCCATAGCTCCACTCCCAGGGGTGAGCGGGGGTCAAGGACGGTGAAAACGTGACCTCCAGGTCAAGGTCTACCCGCATGCAAAGTTTCAAATCGCTGCGAGAATTTTTAATTTTTGGTGTCATTGGAGTACTGGGTGTTAGACTTATAGTCTTTTTACAGCATTTTTGACCAAAAAGGTCATATCATGGTAGGAGTCTCAGACTTGGCTGGTCGACTCCTCAGGTCATTTGGGACATACTGAACTGAACATTTTTCACTTTGGAGCCAATGTTGAGATCGTCTTTGATCGCCCATAGCTCCACTCCCAGGGGTGAGCGGGGGTCAAGGACGGTGAAAACGTGACCTCCAGGTCAAGGTCTACCCGCATGCAAAGTTTCAAATCGCTGCGAGAATTTTTAATTTTTGGTGTCATTGGAGTACTGGGTGTTAGACTTATAGTCTTTTTACAGCATTTTTGACCAAAAAGGTCATATCATGGTAGGAGTCTCAGACTTGGCTGGTCGACTCCTCAGGTCATTTGGGACATACTGAACTGAACATTTTTCACTTTGGAGCCAATGTTGAGATCGTCTTTGATCGCCCATAGCTCCACTCCCAGGGGTGAGCGGGGGTCAAGGACGGTGAAAACGTGACCTCCAGGTCAAGGTCTACCCGCATGCAAAGTTTCAAATCGCTGCGAGAATTTTTAATTTTTGGTGTCATTGGAGTACTGGGTGTTAGACTTATAGTCTTTTTACAGCATTTTTGACCAAAAAGGTCATATCATGGTAGGAGTCTCAGACTTGGCTGGTCGACTCCTCAGGTCATTTGGGACATACTGAACTGAACATTTTTCACTTTGGAGCCAATGTTGAGATCGTCTTTGATCGCCCATAGCTCCACTCCCAGGGGTGAGCGGGGGTCAAGGACGGTGAAAACGTGACCTCCAGGTCAAGGTCTACCCGCATGCAAAGTTTCAAATCGCTGCGAGAATTTTTAATTTTTGGTGTCATTGGAGTACTGGGTGTTAGACTTATAGTCTTTTTACAGCATTTTTGACCAAAAAGGTCATATCATGGTAGGAGTCTCAGACTTGGCTGGTCGACTCCTCAGGTCATTTGGGACATACTGAACTGAACATTTTTCACTTTGGAGCCAATGTTGAGATCGTCTTTGATCGCCCATAGCTCCACTCCCAGGGGTGAGCGGGGGTCAAGGACGGTGAAAACGTGACCTCCAGGTCAAGGTCTACCCGCATGCAAAGTTTCAAATCGCTGCGAGAATTTTTAATTTTTGGTGTCATTGGAGTACTGGGTGTTAGACTTATAGTCTTTTTACAGCATTTTTGACCAAAAAGGTCATATCATGGTAGGAGTCTCAGACTTGGCTGGTCGACTCCTCAGGTCATTTGGGACATACTGAACTGAACATTTTTCACTTTGGAGCCAATGTTGAGATCGTCTTTGATCGCCCATAGCTCCACTCCCAGGGGTGAGCGGGGGTCAAGGACGGTGAAAACGTGACCTCCAGGTCAAGGTCTACCCGCATGCAAAGTTTCAAATCGCTGCGAGAATTTTTAATTTTTGGTGTCATTGGAGTACTGGGTGTTAGACTTATAGTCTTTTTACAGCATTTTTGACCAAAAAGGTCATATCATGGTAGGAGTCTCAGACTTGGCTGGTCGACTCCTCAGGTCATTTGGGACATACTGAACTGAACATTTTTCACTTTGGAGCCAATGTTGAGATCGTCTTTGATCGCCCATAGCTCCACTCCCAGGGGTGAGCGGGGGTCAAGGACGGTGAAAACGTGACCTCCAGGTCAAGGTCTACCCGCATGCAAAGTTTCAAATCGCTGCGAGAATTTTTAATTTTTGGTGTCATTGGAGTACTGGGTGTTAGACTTATAGTCTTTTTACAGCATTTTTGACCAAAAAGGTCATATCATGGTAGGAGTCTCAGACTTGGCTGGTCGACTCCTCAGGTCATTTGGGACATACTGAACTGAACATTTTTCACTTTGGAGCCAATGTTGAGATCGTCTTTGATCGCCCATAGCTCCACTCCCAGGGGTGAGCGGGGGTCAAGGACGGTGAAAACGTGACCTCCAGGTCAAGGTCTACCCGCATGCAAAGTTTCAAATCGCTGCGAGAATTTTTAATTTTTGGTGTCATTGGAGTACTGGGTGTTAGACTTATAGTCTTTTTACAGCATTTTTGACCAAAAAGGTCATATCATGGTAGGAGTCTCAGACTTGGCTGGTCGACTCCTCAGGTCATTTGGGACATACTGAACTGAACATTTTTCACTTTGGAGCCAATGTTGAGATCGTCTTTGATCGCCCATAGCTCCACTCCCAGGGGTGAGCGGGGGTCAAGGACGGTGAAAACGTGACCTCCAGGTCAAGGTCTACCCGCATGCAAAGTTTCAAATCGCTGCGAGAATTTTTAATTTTTGGTGTCATTGGAGTACTGGGTGTTAGACTTATAGTCTTTTTACAGCATTTTTGACCAAAAAGGTCATATCATGGTAGGAGTCTCAGACTTGGCTGGTCGACTCCTCAGGTCATTTGGGACATACTGAACTGAACATTTTTCACTTTGGAGCCAATGTTGAGATCGTCTTTGATCGCCCATAGCTCCACTCCCAGGGGTGAGCGGGGGTCAAGGACGGTGAAAACGTGACCTCCAGGTCAAGGTCTACCCGCATGCAAAGTTTCAAATCGCTGCGAGAATTTTTAATTTTTGGTGTCATTGGAGTACTGGGTGTTAGACTTATAGTCTTTTTACAGCATTTTTGACCAAAAAGGTCATATCATGGTAGGAGTCTCAGACTTGGCTGGTCGACTCCTCAGGTCATTTGGGACATACTGAACTGAACATTTTTCACTTTGGAGCCAATGTTGAGATCGTCTTTGATCGCCCATAGCTCCACTCCCAGGGGTGAGCGGGGGTCAAGGACGGTGAAAACGTGACCTCCAGGTCAAGGTCTACCCGCATGCAAAGTTTCAAATCGCTGCGAGAATTTTTAATTTTTGGTGTCATTGGAGTACTGGGTGTTAGACTTATAGTCTTTTTACAGCATTTTTGACCAAAAAGGTCATATCATGGTAGGAGTCTCAGACTTGGCTGGTCGACTCCTCAGGTCATTTGGGACATACTGAACTGAACATTTTTCACTTTGGAGCCAATGTTGAGATCGTCTTTGATCGCCCATAGCTCCACTCCCAGGGGTGAGCGGGGGTCAAGGACGGTGAAAACGTGACCTCCAGGTCAAGGTCTACCCGCATGCAAAGTTTCAAATCGCTGCGAGAATTTTTAATTTTTGGTGTCATTGGAGTACTGGGTGTTAGACTTATAGTCTTTTTACAGCATTTTTGACCAAAAAGGTCATATCATGGTAGGAGTCTCAGACTTGGCTGGTCGACTCCTCAGGTCATTTGGGACATACTGAACTGAACATTTTTCACTTTGGAGCCAATGTTGAGATCGTCTTTGATCGCCCATAGCTCCACTCCCAGGGGTGAGCGGGGGTCAAGGACGGTGAAAACGTGACCTCCAGGTCAAGGTCTACCCGCATGCAAAGTTTCAAATCGCTGCGAGAATTTTTAATTTTTGGTGTCATTGGAGTACTGGGTGTTAGACTTATAGTCTTTTTACAGCATTTTTGACCAAAAAGGTCATATCATGGTAGGAGTCTCAGACTTGGCTGGTCGACTCCTCAGGTCATTTGGGACATACTGAACTGAACATTTTTCACTTTGGAGCCAATGTTGAGATCGTCTTTGATCGCCCATAGCTCCACTCCCAGGGGTGAGCGGGGGTCAAGGACGGTGAAAACGTGACCTCCAGGTCAAGGTCTACCCGCATGCAAAGTTTCAATGCGCTGCGAGAATTTTTAATTTTTGGTGTCATTGGAGTACTGGGTGTTAGACTTATAGTCTTTTTACAGCATTTTTGACCAAAAAGGTCATATCATGGTAGGAGTCTCAGACTTGGCTGGTCGACTCCTCAGGTCATTTGGGACATACTGAACTGAACATTTTTCACTTTGGAGCCAATGTTGAGATCGTCTTTGATCGCCCATAGCTCCACTCCCAGGGGTGAGCGGGGGTCAAGGACGGTGAAAACGTGACCTCCAGGTCAAGGTCTACCCGCATGCAAAGTTTCAATGCGCTGCGAGAATTTTTAATTTTTGGTGTCATTGGAGTACTGGGTGTTAGACTTATAGTCTTTTTACAGCATTTTTGACCAAAAAGGTCATATCATGGTAGGAGTCTCAGACTTGGCTGGTCGACTCCTCAGGTCATTTGGGACATACTGAACTGAACATTTTTCACTTTGGAGCCAATGTTGAGATCGTCTTTGATCGCCCATAGCTCCACTCCCAGGGGTGAGCGGGGGTCAAGGACGGTGAAAACGTGACCTCCAGGTCAAGGTCTACCCGCATGCAAAGTTTCAAATCGCTGCGAGAATTTTTAATTTTTGGTGTCATTGGAGTACTGGGTGTTAGACTTATAGTCTTTTTACAGCATTTTTGACCAAAAAGGTCATATCATGGTAGGAGTCTCAGACTTGGCTGGTCGACTCCTCAGGTCATTTGGGACATACTGAACTGAACATTTTTCACTTTGGAGCCAATGTTGAGATCGTCTTTGATCGCCCATAGCTCCACTCCCAGGGGTGAGCGGGGGTCAAGGACGGTGAAAACGTGACCTCCAGGTCAAGGTCTACCCGCATGCAAAGTTTCAAATCGCTGCGAGAATTTTTAATTTTTGGTGTCATTGGAGTACTGGGTGTTAGACTTATAGTCTTTTTACAGCATTTTTGACCAAAAAGGTCATATCATGGTAGGAGTCTCAGACTTGGCTGGTCGACTCCTCAGGTCATTTGGGACATACTGAACTGAACATTTTTCACTTTGGAGCCAATGTTGAGATCGTCTTTGATCGCCCATAGCTCCACTCCCAGGGGTGAGCGGGGGTCAAGGACGGTGAAAACGTGACCTCCAGGTCAAGGTCTACCCGCATGCAAAGTTTCAAATCGCTGCGAGAATTTTTAATTTTTGGTGTCATTGGAGTACTGGGTGTTAGACTTATAGTCTTTTTACAGCATTTTTGACCAAAAAGGTCATATCATGGTAGGAGTCTCAGACTTGGCTGGTCGACTCCTCAGGTCATTTGGGACATACTGAACTGAACATTTTTCACTTTGGAGCCAATGTTGAGATCGTCTTTGATCGCCCATAGCTCCACTCCCAGGGGTGAGCGGGGGTCAAGGACGGTGAAAACGTGACCTCCAGGTCAAGGTCTACCCGCATGCAAAGTTTCAAATCGCTGCGAGAATTTTTAATTTTTGGTGTCATTGGAGTACTGGGTGTTAGACTTATAGTCTTTTTACAGCATTTTTGACCAAAAAGGTCATATCATGGTAGGAGTCTCAGACTTGGCTGGTCGACTCCTCAGGTCATTTGGGACATACTGAACTGAACATTTTTCACTTTGGAGCCAATGTTGAGATCGTCTTTGATCGCCCATAGCTCCACTCCCAGGGGTGAGCGGGGGTCAAGACGACGGTGAAAACGTGACCTCCAGGTCAAGGTCTACCCGCATGCAAAGTTTCAAATCGCTGCGAGAATTTTTAATTTTTGGTGTCATTGGAGTACTGGGTGTTAGACTTATAGTCTTTTTACAGCATTTTTGACCAAAAAGGTCATATCATGGTAGGAGTCTCAGACTTGGCTGGTCGACTCCTCAGGTCATTTGGGACATACTGAACTGAACATTTTTCACTTTGGAGCCAATGTTGAGATCGTCTTTGATCGCCCATAGCTCCACTCCCAGGGGTGAGCGGGGGTCAAGGACGGTGAAAACGTGACCTCCAGGTCAAGGTCTACCCGCATGCAAAGTTTCAAATCGCTGCGAGAATTTTTAATTTTTGGTGTCATTGGAGTACTGGGTGTTAGACTTATAGTCTTTTTACAGCATTTTTGACCAAAAAGGTCATATCATGGTAGGAGTCTCAGACTTGGCTGGTCGACTCCTCAGGTCATTTGGGACATACTGAACTGAACATTTTTCACTTTGGAGCCAATGTTGAGATCGTCTTTGATCGCCCATAGCTCCACTCCCAGGGGTGAGCGGGGGTCAAGGACGGTGAAAACGTGACCTCCAGGTCAAGGTCTACCCGCATGCAAAGTTTCAAATCGCTGCGAGAATTTTTAATTTTTGGTGTCATTGGAGTACTGGGTGTTAGACTTATAGTCTTTTTACAGCATTTTTGACCAAAAAGGTCATATCATGGTAGGAGTCTCAGACTTGGCTGGTCGACTCCTCAGGTCATTTGGGACATACTGAACTGAACATTTTTCACTTTGGAGCCAATGTTGAGATCGTCTTTGATCGCCCATAGCTCCACTCCCAGGGGTGAGCGGGGGTCAAGGACGGTGAAAACGTGACCTCCAGGTCAAGGTCTACCCGCATGCAAAGTTTCAAATCGCTGCGAGAATTTTTAATTTTTGGTGTCATTGGAGTACTGGGTGTTAGACTTATAGTCTTTTTACAGCATTTTTGACCAAAAAGGTCATATCATGGTAGGAGTCTCAGACTTGGCTGGTCGACTCCTCAGGTCATTTGGGACATACTGAACTGAACATTTTTCACTTTGGAGCCAATGTTGAGATCGTCTTTGATCGCCCATAGCTCCACTCCCAGGGGTGAGCGGGGGTCAAGGACGGTGAAAACGTGACCTCCAGGTCAAGGTCTACCCGCATGCAAAGTTTCAAATCGCTGCGAGAATTTTTAATTTTTGGTGTCATTGGAGTACTGGGTGTTAGACTTATAGTCTTTTTACAGCATTTTTGACCAAAAAGGTCATATCATGGTAGGAGTCTCAGACTTGGCTGGTCGACTCCTCAGGTCATTTGGGACATACTGAACTGAACATTTTTCACTTTGGAGCCAATGTTGAGATCGTCTTTGATCGCCCATAGCTCCACTCCCAGGGGTGAGCGGGGGTCAAGGACGGTGAAAACGTGACCTCCAGGTCAAGGTCTACCCGCATGCAAAGTTTCAAATCGCTGCGAGAATTTTTAATTTTTGGTGTCATTGGAGTACTGGGTGTTAGACTTATAGTCTTTTTACAGCATTTTTGACCAAAAAGGTCATATCATGGTAGGAGTCTCAGACTTGGCTGGTCGACTCCTCAGGTCATTTGGGACATACTGAACTGAACATTTTTCACTTTGGAGCCAATGTTGAGATCGTCTTTGATCGCCCATAGCTCCACTCCCAGGGGTGAGCGGGGGTCAAGGACGGTGAAAACGTGACCTCCAGGTCAAGGTCTACCCGCATGCAAAGTTTCAAATCGCTGCGAGAATTTTTAATTTTTGGTGTCATTGGAGTACTGGGTGTTAGACTTATAGTCTTTTTACAGCATTTTTGACCAAAAAGGTCATATCATGGTAGGAGTCTCAGACTTGGCTGGTCGACTCCTCAGGTCATTTGGGACATACTGAACTGAACATTTTTCACTTTGGAGCCAATGTTGAGATCGTCTTTGATCGCCCATAGCTCCACTCCCAGGGGTGAGCGGGGGTCAAGGACGGTGAAAACGTGACCTCCAGGTCAAGGTCTACCCGCATGCAAAGTTTCAAATCGCTGCGAGAATTTTTAATTTTTGGTGTCATTGGAGTACTGGGTGTTAGACTTATAGTCTTTTTACAGCATTTTTGACCAAAAAGGTCATATCATGGTAGGAGTCTCAGACTTGGCTGGTCGACTCCTCAGGTCATTTGGGACATACTGAACTGAACATTTTTCACTTTGGAGCCAATGTTGAGATCGTCTTTGATCGCCCATAGCTCCACTCCCAGGGGTGAGCGGGGGTCAAGGACGGTGAAAACGTGACCTCCAGGTCAAGGTCTACCCGCATGCAAAGTTTCAAATCGCTGCGAGAATTTTTAATTTTTGGTGTCATTGGAGTACTGGGTGTTAGACTTATAGTCTTTTTACAGCATTTTTGACCAAAAAGGTCATATCATGGTAGGAGTCTCAGACTTGGCTGGTCGACTCCTCAGGTCATTTGGGACATACTGAACTGAACATTTTTCACTTTGGAGCCAATGTTGAGATCGTCTTTGATCGCCCATAGCTCCACTCCCAGGGGTGAGCGGGGGTCAAGGACGGTGAAAACGTGACCTCCAGGTCAAGGTCTACCCGCATGCAAAGTTTCAAATCGCTGCGAGAATTTTTAATTTTTGGTGTCATTGGAGTACTGGGTGTTAGACTTATAGTCTTTTTACAGCATTTTTGACCAAAAAGGTCATATCATGGTAGGAGTCTCAGACTTGGCTGGTCGACTCCTCAGGTCATTTGGGACATACTGAACTGAACATTTTTCACTTTGGAGCCAATGTTGAGATCGTCTTTGATCGCCCATAGCTCCACTCCCAGGGGTGAGCGGGGGTCAAGGACGGTGAAAACGTGACCTCCAGGTCAAGGTCTACCCGCATGCAAAGTTTCAAATCGCTGCGAGAATTTTTAATTTTTGGTGTCATTGGAGTACTGGGTGTTAGACTTATAGTCTTTTTACAGCATTTTTGACCAAAAAGGTCATATCATGGTAGGAGTCTCAGACTTGGCTGGTCGACTCCTCAGGTCATTTGGGACATACTGAACTGAACATTTTTCACTTTGGAGCCAATGTTGAGATCGTCTTTGATCGCCCATAGCTCCACTCCCAGGGGTGAGCGGGGGTCAAGGACGGTGAAAACGTGACCTCCAGGTCAAGGTCTACCCGCATGCAAAGTTTCAAATCGCTGCGAGAATTTTTAATTTTTGGTGTCATTGGAGTACTGGGTGTTAGACTTATAGTCTTTTTACAGCATTTTTGACCAAAAAGGTCATATCATGGTAGGAGTCTCAGACTTGGCTGGTCGACTCCTCAGGTCATTTGGGACATACTGAACTGAACATTTTTCACTTTGGAGCCAATGTTGAGATCGTCTTTGATCGCCCATAGCTCCACTCCCAGGGGTGAGCGGGGGTCAAGGACGGTGAAAACGTGACCTCCAGGTCAAGGTCTACCCGCATGCAAAGTTTCAAATCGCTGCGAGAATTTTTAATTTTTGGTGTCATTGGAGTACTGGGTGTTAGACTTATAGTCTTTTTACAGCATTTTTGACCAAAAAGGTCATATCATGGTAGGAGTCTCAGACTTGGCTGGTCGACTCCTCAGGTCATTTGGGACATACTGAACTGAACATTTTTCACTTTGGAGCCAATGTTGAGATCGTCTTTGATCGCCCATAGCTCCACTCCCAGGGGTGAGCGGGGGTCAAGGACGGTGAAAACGTGACCTCCAGGTCAAGGTCTACCCGCATGCAAAGTTTCAAATCGCTGCGAGAATTTTTAATTTTTGGTGTCATTGGAGTACTGGGTGTTAGACTTATAGTCTTTTTACAGCATTTTTGACCAAAAAGGTCATATCATGGTAGGAGTCTCAGACTTGGCTGGTCGACTCCTCAGGTCATTTGGGACATACTGAACTGAACATTTTTCACTTTGGAGCCAATGTTGAGATCGTCTTTGATCGCCCATAGCTCCACTCCCAGGGGTGAGCGGGGGTCAAGGACGGTGAAAACGTGACCTCCAGGTCAAGGTCTACCCGCATGCAAAGTTTCAAATCGCTGCGAGAATTTTTAATTTTTGGTGTCATTGGAGTACTGGGTGTTAGACTTATAGTCTTTTTACAGCATTTTTGACCAAAAAGGTCATATCATGGTAGGAGTCTCAGACTTGGCTGGTCGACTCCTCAGGTCATTTGGGACATACTGAACTGAACATTTTTCACTTTGGAGCCAATGTTGAGATCGTCTTTGATCGCCCATAGCTCCACTCCCAGGGGTGAGCGGGGGTCAAGGACGGTGAAAACGTGACCTCCAGGTCAAGGTCTACCCGCATGCAAAGTTTCAAATCGCTGCGAGAATTTTTAATTTTTGGTGTCATTGGAGTACTGGGTGTTAGACTTATAGTCTTTTTACAGCATTTTTGACCAAAAAGGTCATATCATGGTAGGAGTCTCAGACTTGGCTGGTCGACTCCTCAGGTCATTTGGGACATACTGAACTGAACATTTTTCACTTTGGAGCCAATGTTGAGATCGTCTTTGATCGCCCATAGCTCCACTCCCAGGGGTGAGCGGGGGTCAAGGACGGTGAAAACGTGACCTCCAGGTCAAGGTCTACCCGCATGCAAAGTTTCAAATCGCTGCGAGAATTTTTAATTTTTGGTGTCATTGGAGTACTGGGTGTTAGACTTATAGTCTTTTTACAGCATTTTTGACCAAAAAGGTCATATCATGGTAGGAGTCTCAGACTTGGCTGGTCGACTCCTCAGGTCATTTGGGACATACTGAACTGAACATTTTTCACTTTGGAGCCAATGTTGAGATCGTCTTTGATCGCCCATAGCTCCACTCCCAGGGGTGAGCGGGGGTCAAGGACGGTGAAAACGTGACCTCCAGGTCAAGTCTACCCGCATGCAAAGTTTCAAATCGCTGCGAGAATTTTTAATTTTTGGTGTCATTGGAGTACTGGGTGTTAGACTTATAGTCTTTTTACAGCATTTTTGACCAAAAAGGTCATATCATGGTAGGAGTCTCAGACTTGGCTGGTCGACTCCTCAGGTCATTTGGGACATACTGAACTGAACATTTTTCACTTTGGAGCCAATGTTGAGATCGTCTTTGATCGCCCATAGCTCCACTCCCAGGGGTGAGCGGGGGTCAAGGACGGTGAAAACGTGACCTCCAGGTCAAGGTCTACCCGCATGCAAAGTTTCAAATCGCTGCGAGAATTTTTAATTTTTGGTGTCATTGGAGTACTGGGTGTTAGACTTATAGTCTTTTTACAGCATTTTTGACCAAAAAGGTCATATCATGGTAGGAGTCTCAGACTTGGCTGGTCGACTCCTCAGGTCATTTGGGACATACTGAACTGAACATTTTTCACTTTGGAGCCAATGTTGAGATCGTCTTTGATCGCCCATAGCTCCACTCCCAGGGGTGAGCGGGGGTCAAGGACGGTGAAAACGTGACCTCCAGGTCAAGGTCTACCCGCATGCAAAGTTTCAAATCGCTGCGAGAATTTTTAATTTTTGGTGTCATTGGAGTACTGGGTGTTAGACTTATAGTCTTTTTACAGCATTTTTGACCAAAAAGGTCATATCATGGTAGGAGTCTCAGACTTGGCTGGTCGACTCCTCAGGTCATTTGGGACATACTGAACTGAACATTTTTCACTTTGGAGCCAATGTTGAGATCGTCTTTGATCGCCCATAGCTCCACTCCCAGGGGTGAGCGGGGGTCAAGGACGGTGAAAACGTGACCTCCAGGTCAAGGTCTACCCGCATGCAAAGTTTCAATGCGCTGCGAGAATTTTTAATTTTTGGTGTCATTGGAGTACTGGGTGTTAGACTTATAGTCTTTTTACAGCATTTTTGACCAAAAAGGTCATATCATGGTAGGAGTCTCAGACTTGGCTGGTCGACTCCTCAGGTCATTTGGGACATACTGAACTGAACATTTTTCACTTTGGAGCCAATGTTGAGATCGTCTTTGATCGCCCATAGCTCCACTCCCAGGGGTGAGCGGGGGTCAAGGACGGTGAAAACGTGACCTCCAGGTCAAGGTCTACCCGCATGCAAAGTTTCAAATCGCTGCGAGAATTTTTAATTTTTGGTGTCATTGGAGTACTGGGTGTTAGACTTATAGTCTTTTTACAGCATTTTTGACCAAAAAGGTCATATCATGGTAGGAGTCTCAGACTTGGCTGGTCGACTCCTCAGGTCATTTGGGACATACTGAACTGAACATTTTTCACTTTGGAGCCAATGTTGAGATCGTCTTTGATCGCCCATAGCTCCACTCCCAGGGGTGAGCGGGGGTCAAGGACGGTGAAAACGTGACCTCCAGGTCAAGGTCTACCCGCATGCAAAGTTTCAAATCGCTGCGAGAATTTTTAATTTTTGGTGTCATTGGAGTACTGGGTGTTAGACTTATAGTCTTTTTACAGCATTTTTGACCAAAAAGGTCATATCATGGTAGGAGTCTCAGACTTGGCTGGTCGACTCCTCAGGTCATTTGGGACATACTGAACTGAACATTTTTCACTTTGGAGCCAATGTTGAGATCGTCTTTGATCGCCCATAGCTCCACTCCCAGGGGTGAGCGGGGGTCAAGGACGGTGAAAACGTGACCTCCAGGTCAAGGTCTACCCGCATGCAAAGTTTCAAATCGCTGCGAGAATTTTTAATTTTTGGTGTCATTGGAGTACTGGGTGTTAGACTTATAGTCTTTTTACAGCATTTTTGACCAAAAAGGTCATATCATGGTAGGAGTCTCAGACTTGGCTGGTCGACTCCTCAGGTCATTTGGGACATACTGAACTGAACATTTTTCACTTTGGAGCCAATGTTGAGATCGTCTTTGATCGCCCATAGCTCCACTCCCAGGGGTGAGCGGGGGTCAAGGACGGTGAAAACGTGACCTCCAGGTCAAGGTCTACCCGCATGCAAAGTTTCAAATCGCTGCGAGAATTTTTAATTTTTGGTGTCATTGGAGTACTGGGTGTTAGACTTATAGTCTTTTTACAGCATTTTTGACCAAAAAGGTCATATCATGGTAGGAGTCTCAGACTTGGCTGGTCGACTCCTCAGGTCATTTGGGACATACTGAACTGAACATTTTTCACTTTGGAGCCAATGTTGAGATCGTCTTTGATCGCCCATAGCTCCACTCCCAGGGGTGAGCGGGGGTCAAGGACGGTGAAAACGTGACCTCCAGGTCAAGGTCTACCCGCATGCAAAGTTTCAAATCGCTGCGAGAATTTTTAATTTTTGGTGTCATTGGAGTACTGGGTGTTAGACTTATAGTCTTTTTACAGCATTTTTGACCAAAAAGGTCATATCATGGTAGGAGTCTCAGACTTGGCTGGTCGACTCCTCAGGTCATTTGGGACATACTGAACTGAACATTTTTCACTTTGGAGCCAATGTTGAGATCGTCTTTGATCGCCCATAGCTCCACTCCCAGGGGTGAGCGGGGGTCAAGGACGGTGAAAACGTGACCTCCAGGTCAAGGTCTACCCGCATGCAAAGTTTCAAATCGCTGCGAGAATTTTTAATTTTTGGTGTCATTGGAGTACTGGGTGTTAGACTTATAGTCTTTTTACAGCATTTTTGACCAAAAAGGTCATATCATGGTAGGAGTCTCAGACTTGGCTGGTCGACTCCTCAGGTCATTTGGGACATACTGAACTGAACATTTTTCACTTTGGAGCCAATGTTGAGATCGTCTTTGATCGCCCATAGCTCCACTCCCAGGGGTGAGCGGGGGTCAAGGACGGTGAAAACGTGACCTCCAGGTCAAGGTCTACCCGCATGCAAAGTTTCAAATCGCTGCGAGAATTTTTAATTTTTGGTGTCATTGGAGTACTGGGTGTTAGACTTATAGTCTTTTTACAGCATTTTTGACCAAAAAGGTCATATCATGGTAGGAGTCTCAGACTTGGCTGGTCGACTCCTCAGGTCATTTGGGACATACTGAACTGAACATTTTTCACTTTGGAGCCAATGTTGAGATCGTCTTTGATCGCCCATAGCTCCACTCCCAGGGGTGAGCGGGGGTCAAGGACGGTGAAAACGTGACCTCCAGGTCAAGGTCTACCCGCATGCAAAGTTTCAATGCGCTGCGAGAATTTTTAATTTTTGGTGTCATTGGAGTACTGGGTGTTAGACTTATAGTCTTTTTACAGCATTTTTGACCAAAAAGGTCATATCATGGTAGGAGTCTCAGACTTGGCTGGTCGACTCCTCAGGTCATTTGGGACATACTGAACTGAACATTTTTCACTTTGGAGCCAATGTTGAGATCGTCTTTGATCGCCCATAGCTCCACTCCCAGGGGTGAGCGGGGGTCAAGGACGGTGAAAACGTGACCTCCAGGTCAAGGTCTACCCGCATGCAAAGTTTCAATGCGCTGCGAGAATTTTTAATTTTTGGTGTCATTGGAGTACTGGGTGTTAGACTTATAGTCTTTTTACAGCATTTTTGACCAAAAAGGTCATATCATGGTAGGAGTCTCAGACTTGGCTGGTCGACTCCTCAGGTCATTTGGGACATACTGAACTGAACATTTTTCACTTTGGAGCCAATGTTGAGATCGTCTTTGATCGCCCATAGCTCCACTCCCAGGGGTGAGCGGGGGTCAAGGACGGTGAAAACGTGACCTCCAGGTCAAGGTCTACCCGCATGCAAAGTTTCAATGCGCTGCGAGAATTTTTAATTTTTGGTGTCATTGGAGTACTGGGTGTTAGACTTATAGTCTTTTTACAGCATTTTTGACCAAAAAGGTCATATCATGGTAGGAGTCTCAGACTTGGCTGGTCGACTCCTCAGGTCATTTGGGACATACTGAACTGAACATTTTTCACTTTGGAGCCAATGTTGAGATCGTCTTTGATCGCCCATAGCTCCACTCCCAGGGGTGAGCGGGGGTCAAGGACGGTGAAAACGTGACCTCCAGGTCAAGGTCTACCCGCATGCAAAGTTTCAATGCGCTGCGAGAATTTTTAATTTTTGGTGTCATTGGAGTACTGGGTGTTAGACTTATAGTCTTTTTACAGCATTTTTGACCAAAAAGGTCATATCATGGTAGGAGTCTCAGACTTGGCTGGTCGACTCCTCAGGTCATTTGGGACATACTGAACTGAACATTTTTCACTTTGGAGCCAATGTTGAGATCGTCTTTGATCGCCCATAGCTCCACTCCCAGGGGTGAGCGGGGGTCAAGGACGGTGAAAACGTGACCTCCAGGTCAAGGTCTACCCGCATGCAAAGTTTCAATGCGCTGCGAGAATTTTTAATTTTTGGTGTCATTGGAGTACTGGGTGTTAGACTTATAGTCTTTTTACAGCATTTTTGACCAAAAAGGTCATATCATGGTAGGAGTCTCAGACTTGGCTGGTCGACTCCTCAGGTCATTTGGGACATACTGAACTGAACATTTTTCACTTTGGAGCCAATGTTGAGATCGTCTTTGATCGCCCATAGCTCCACTCCCAGGGGTGAGCGGGGGTCAAGGACGGTGAAAACGTGACCTCCAGGTCAAGGTCTACCCGCATGCAAAGTTTCAATGCGCTGCGAGAATTTTTAATTTTTGGTGTCATTGGAGTACTGGGTGTTAGACTTATAGTCTTTTTACAGCATTTTTGACCAAAAAGGTCATATCATGGTAGGAGTCTCAGACTTGGCTGGTCGACTCCTCAGGTCATTTGGGACATACTGAACTGAACATTTTTCACTTTGGAGCCAATGTTGAGATCGTCTTTGATCGCCCATAGCTCCACTCCCAGGGGTGAGCGGGGGTCAAGGACGGTGAAAACGTGACCTCCAGGTCAAGGTCTACCCGCATGCAAAGTTTCAATGCGCTGCGAGAATTTTTAATTTTTGGTGTCATTGGAGTACTGGGTGTTAGACTTATAGTCTTTTTACAGCATTTTTGACCAAAAAGGTCATATCATGGTAGGAGTCTCAGACTTGGCTGGTCGACTCCTCAGGTCATTTGGGACATACTGAACTGAACATTTTTCACTTTGGAGCCAATGTTGAGATCGTCTTTGATCGACCCATAGCTCCACTCCCAGGGGTGAGCGGGGGTCAAGGACGGTGAAAACGTGACCTCCAGGTCAAGGTCTACCCGCATGCAAAGTTTCAATGCGCTGCGAGAATTTTTAATTTTTGGTGTCATTGGAGTACTGGGTGTTAGACTTATAGTCTTTTTACAGCATTTTTGACCAAAAAGGTCATATCATGGTAGGAGTCTCAGACTTGGCTGGTCGACTCCTCAGGTCATTTGGGACATACTGAACTGAACATTTTTCACTTTGGAGCCAATGTTGAGATCGTCTTTGATCGCCCATAGCTCCACTCCCAGGGGTGAGCGGGGGTCAAGGACGGTGAAAACGTGACCTCCAGGTCAAGGTCTACCCGCATGCAAAGTTTCAATGCGCTGCGAGAATTTTTAATTTTTGGTGTCATTGGAGTACTGGGTGTTAGACTTATAGTCTTTTTACAGCATTTTTGACCAAAAAGGTCATATCATGGTAGGAGTCTCAGACTTGGCTGGTCGACTCCTCAGGTCATTTGGGACATACTGAACTGAACATTTTTCACTTTGGAGCCAATGTTGAGATCGTCTTTGATCGCCCATAGCTCCACTCCCAGGGGTGAGCGGGGGTCAAGGACGGTGAAAACGTGACCTCCAGGTCAAGGTCTACCCGCATGCAAAGTTTCAATGCGCTGCGAGAATTTTTAATTTTTGGTGTCATTGGAGTACTGGGTGTTAGACTTATAGTCTTTTTACAGCATTTTTGACCAAAAAGGTCATATCATGGTAGGAGTCTCAGACTTGGCTGGTCGACTCCTCAGGTCATTTGGGACATACTGAACTGAACATTTTTCACTTTGGAGCCAATGTTGAGATCGTCTTTGATCGCCATAGCTCCACTCCCAGGGGTGAGCGGGGGTCAAGGACGGTGAAAACGTGACCTCCAGGTCAAGGTCTACCCGCATGCAAAGTTTCAAATCGCTGCGAGAATTTTTAATTTTTGGTGTCATTGGAGTACTAGGTGTTAGACTTATAGTCTTTTTACAGCATTTTTGACCAAAAAGGTCATATCATGGTAGGAGTCTCAGACTTGGCTGGTCGACTCCTCAGGTCATTTGGGACATACTGAACTGAACATTTTTCACTTTGGAGCCAATGTTGAGATCGTCTTTGATCGCCCATAGCTCCACTCCCAGGGGTGAGCGGGGGTCAAGGACGGTGAAAACGTGACCTCCAGGTCAAGGTCTACCCGCATGCAAAGTTTCAAATCGCTGCGAGAATTTTTAATTTTTGGTGTCATTGGAGTACTAGGTGTTAGACTTATAGTCTTTTTACAGCATTTTTGACCAAAAAGGTCATATCATGGTAGGAGTCTCAGACTTGGCTGGTCGACTCCTCAGGTCATTTGGGACATACTGAACTGAACATTTTTCACTTTGGAGCCAATGTTGAGATCGTCTTTGATCGCCCATAGCTCCACTCCCAGGGGTGAGCGGGGGTCAAGGACGGTGAAAACGTGACCTCCAGGTCAAGGTCTACCCGCATGCAAAGTTTCAAATCGCTGCGAGAATTTTTAATTTTTGGTGTCATTGGAGTACTAGGTGTTAGACTTATAGTCTTTTTACAGCATTTTTGACCAAAAAGGTCATATCATGGTAGGAGTCTCAGACTTGGCTGGTCGACTCCTCAGGTCATTTGGGACATACTGAACTGAACATTTTTCACTTTGGAGCCAATGTTGAGATCGTCTTTGATCGCCCATAGCTCCACTCCCAGGGGTGAGCGGGGGTCAAGGACGGTGAAAACGTGACCTCCAGGTCAAGGTCTACCCGCATGCAAAGTTTCAAATCGCTGCGAGAATTTTTAATTTTTGGTGTCATTGGAGTACTAGGTGTTAGACTTATAGTCTTTTTACAGCATTTTTGACCAAAAAGGTCATATCATGGTAGGAGTCTCAGACTTGGCTGGTCGACTCCTCAGGTCATTTGGGACATACTGAACTGAACATTTTTCACTTTGGAGCCAATGTTGAGATCGTCTTTGATCGCCCATAGCTCCACTCCCAGGGGTGAGCGGGGGTCAAGGACGGTGAAAACGTGACCTCCAGGTCAAGGTCTACCCGCATGCAAAGTTTCAAATCGCTGCGAGAATTT
>NW_025964227.1:0-23535 GCF_023055435.1 Haliotis rufescens | reverse complement strand
CTTGATTAACGTTGAACTATTTGTAGGTTGTCCTGTTAAACCTTGATCAACATTGAACTATTTGTAGGTTGTCCTGTTAAACCTTGTTTAACATTGAACTATTGGTATGATGTCCTGTTAAACCTTGATCAACATTGAACTATTGGTAGGATGTCCTGTTAAACCTTGATCAACATTGAACTATTGGTAGGATGTCCTGTTAAACCTTGATCAACGTTGAACTATTGGTAGGTTGCCCTATTAAACCTAGATCAACGTTGAACTTTTGGTAGGTTGTCCTTTTAAACCTTGATCAACATTGAACTTTTGGTAGGATGTCCTGTTAAACCTTGATCAACATTGAACTATTGGTAGGTTGTCCTGTTAAACCTTGACCAACGTTGAACTTTTGGTAGGTTGTCCTGTTAAACCTTGATCAACATTGAACTATTGGTAGGATGTCCTGTTAAACCTTGATCAACGTTGAACTATTTGTAGGTTGTCCTGTTAAACCTTGATCTACATTGACCTATTGGTAGGATGTCCTGTTAAACCTTGATTAACGTTGAACTATTTGTAGGTTGTCCTGTTAAACCTTGATCAACATTGAACTATTTGTAGGTTGTCCTGTTAAACCTTGATCAACATTGAACTATTGGTAGGATGTCCTGTTAAACCTTGATCAACATTGAACTATTGGTAGGATGTCCTGTTAAACCTTGATCAACATTGAACTATTGGTAGGTTGTCCTGTTAAACCTTGATCAACATTGATCTATTGGTAGGTTGTCCTGTTAAACCTTGATCTACATTGATCTATTGGTAGGTTATCCTGTTAAACCTTGATCAACATTGTCCATTGGTAGGTTGTCCTGTTAAACCTTGATCAACATTGAACTATTGGTAGGTTGTCCTGTTAAACCTTGATCTACATTGAACTATTGGTAGGTTGTCCTGTTAAACCTTGATTAACGTTGAACTATTGGTAGGTTGTCCTGTTAAACCTTGATCTACATTGATCTATTTGTAGGTTGTCCTGTTAAACCTTGATCAACATTGATCTATTGGTAGGTTGTCCTGTTAAACCTTGATTAACGTTGAACTATTGGTAGGTTGTCCTGTTAAACCTTGATCTACATTGATCTATTTGTAGGTTGTCCTGTTAAACCTTGATCAACATTGATCTATTGGTAGGTTGTCCTGTTAAACCTTGATCTACATTGAACTATTGGTAGGATGTCCTGTTAAACCTTGATTAACGTTGAACTATTTGTAGGTTGTCCTGTTAAACCTTGGTCAACATTGAACTATTGGTAGGTTGTCCTGTTAAACCTTGATCAACATTGAACTATTGGTAGGATGTCCTGTTAAACCTTGATCAACAATGAACTATTGGTAGGATGTCCTGTTAAACCTTGATCAACATTGATCTATTGGTAGGTTGTCCTGTTAAACCTTGATCTACATTGAACTATTGGTAGGATGTCCTGTTAAACCTTGATTAACGTTGAACTATTGGTAGGTTGTCCTGTTAAACCTTGATCTACATTGATCTATTGGTAGGTTGTCCTGTTAAACCTTGATCAACATTGATCTATTGGTAGGTTGTCCTGTTAAACCTTGATCAACATTGAACTATTGGTAGGATGTCCTGTTAAACCTTGATTAACGTTGAACTATTTGTAGGTTGTCCTGTTAAACCTTGATCAACATTGAACTATTTGTAGGTTGTCCTGTTAAACCTTGTTTAACATTGAACTATTGGTATGATGTCCTGTTAAACCTTGATCTACATTGAACTATTGGTAGGATGTCCTGTTAAACCTTGATCAACATTGATCTATTGGTAGGTTGTCCTGTTAAACCTTGATGAACATTGATCTATTGGTAGGTTGTCCTGTTAAACCTTGATCAACATTGATCTATTGGTAGGTTGTCCTTTAAACCTTGATCTACATTGAACTATTGGTAGGTTGTCCTGTTAAACTTTGATCAACATTGAACTATTGGCCATGTGCTCATAGCAGTACTTTATGTTGTGATGCTGTAGGTTGTCCCCTCATTATGTGGATGCCATGAACAACCTGGCCATGATCTTAAGAGACAAACGCCAGTTCCAGGAAGCAGAGGAGTTGCTGGAGAGCGCCGTCAGAATTAGGTACCACTCCCTCAAGTCATGCTTTTGGTGGTGGTACACTCCTACCGATAGGAACCATTGTGAACAATCAATAACATCCGAGGACATTAATTCTTGTTATACTGCTATAAGTCGAAACCTGTTGTCTCGAAAACCTGAGAACGAGAGAAATAATCCGACTTATCCGGGGAATATTCATACAACTTGACCAAATCACCATCTGACCTAGCCATGAGCAAGGATAGAGCATGCCTACCACATGCCTATGTAAATAACATTTGTGTACAAGGAAATATAAAACAGAATGTCGGATTCTGATTAGCTGAGACACATTCCATTATTTTCACTGTACCCCGCTTACATGTGAGGTACTATTCTTATATTACCAGCTCGAAATGCTAAATAGTTGGCAGTAAATTTGCAACATATACACCAACCGCAAATTTGTATCCCGAATAATGATGTAAGACGCCATTCTCCGAATATCTATAATGCTTCATGAAATAGGTCCCGGAGGAATAGCTGAGTTTGTTTTCTGTCGTCTGCATGGGCGAAGTGGATACATGCCTAACTGTGGTATTCGTACCGACTCGGACCAAAGCATGCATGCAGAAGACAATGATCTGGAAAATACCTCTGTTGTAATTATGTGCGGGGTAAGATACATTTGTTGTCCACCGGTCATCCGGGGGACATAGGTTGATGTAAATCTTGGTTTATGTTCCCTCGCCCTTCCCCCCGTTTATGTACCGAAATTAGAAGGCAAATATGTATTCCTGAACGAATGCAATTTGCAGCCCAAGCGACGCGGTATCCTGGCTGAACCTTGGGGTCGTACGAATAGGCCTACACAAGATGGGACCAGCAGAAGACAGTTTTCTGGAAGCTCTTCGACACCGTAGGAAGTATCCAGGCTGCCTTTTTAACTTGGGCAATCTGGTAAATGTTCTATTTTTGTGTGTGAGGACTAACACACACACACACACACACACACACACACACACACACACACACACACACAGAGAGAGAGAGAGACATACACACACTGTGAGTAGATATGGTTTCTTGTCTGATAAATAAATTGTTTCATCGTGTTCTTCAATGTGACTCTGAACATCAGAAACTGTAATCAATCATGATTTACATAATGTGTATTTAACACTATGCTTTAATTGTTATTACACTATTTGGATTATGACATAAGTGAGAGAAACGTGACTGACATTAAGTTCAGAAGGACACATTTGTGTCGTTAAAAGTATAGTTTAATAGTTTACCAGTAATAGCTTAGAGGGGTTTGTGATAACCGGTCTCACGTATTCCACTGGTCGGCAAAGACAAAATAAGAATTAAAATAATATGAATGGGGCACTGATCAGTGATGTCACAATGTGTTCGCGTAACATTGTAAGCAAGTCCTGCCCTACAGGCAGCACCCGCCACTCGAACTATTTACATGATAAAGTAAGCGTGTGTTGCCTCCAGTCACACCTTTCCATGTAATACATCAGTGGGCGTCAACCAAACATGGAATCACTGATCATGTCAAGCTATTCCTTGAACTTATGTCAGAGTTTACGGCAGTGGAAATAGGGAAAGATAAGCTTCAAGTTTGTAATACAACATTGACTTTTCCAGTACAAATACCAAGGACGCCACACAGAGGCCATCAATGCATGGCAAAATGCTACACAGATGAGTCCTACATACACCGGAGCCTGGAAACACACTCTAATGCTTTTGCATGATCTGGGTAAGAAATAAAATAGTTAGCGTGTCTTTTCAGGTTTGGCTTGTAAGTCATGATATCAGAATTAATTAAACAATACTTGCTAGTAAAGAACTATCTCAGTAATCTTTTTCAGAATATGATTATTCCTAACTGAAAATATCATTGAAAGAACTATGAACCTGTTTAAAAGGTAACTTTATGCTGAATCTTTTCCATCAGTATAAAGCGAGTTATATAGTCTATAAAAATGTTGTACATCGACCAAATCGTTTCCCCCATACAGGTAAATATGGCCGTGCTATCGAGGTTGGTAAAGAAGCACTAAAGGTACTTCCTGACGAAGCAGACCTGGTGATTAATCTTGCAAATGTGTACACGAAGGTAGAGAAGTTCAAGGAAGGCGAACGCCTGTTGCAGGCAGCCATCAAGGGAAACAAGAATCCACTTTTACATCATAGTCTAGGTATTGCATTTCAATCAGAGATTCTGTACCATATGTAAACAATCATTTGACTTAAACGTCTAGACGTCAGGCAGTTCCATATTTGTATATCTCATATAAGACCAAAGAAGCAGAAGAAGGTCCAAAAATATTCGAGAACCTACACTTCAAACATAACCTGACATAATTTCTCCAAAAATGCTTTTGTTTCAGGCATGTTATATTATCGTTGGGAAAAGTACGAGGAAGCTGAGAAAGCCATGTTGAGGGCAAAGCAGCTGTCGCCAAGTGATCCTCTAATCCTCAATGACCTGCAGATGCTTCATAGAAAAATGGGCAAAATCAAGTAAAATTGATTTCTGAGACGTTATACATTTATCACATTTGTACATGTTGTGGGAGCGGCTAAACAGAAGAGGTATGCTGACCTGATGTGAAGATTGTGCCTAGTCATGAAAGGAAGAATGGAAAAGCGCATAATATATTAATTTTGCAGTTTTACTTCAGAAATGGTATTTAGGACAAATCGCTTTGGTCCAAAATGTACAGTACAACCTAATTATAATGCCAAATGTTTCAATGTACAAAAGGTGGCATTATAACCAGGTTGTACTATATGTCCAATTTCTTCAGGGTGATATTAATACATTATAATGTAAGCTCAAAAACATATCATTGTTCTCATACTTCTTTTGTGTTTTTCACTAAAAAATCATGTCAATTTAACTATAGATTAGCTTCAGGGTATTTTAGAATATGCTCGACATATATGTGAAACCAATGCAAACATGTAGTTTATGTTTTGTCAGATGATATTGTATAGATATATTTATTATATTTTTAGAGGTAAGTTAATGCATTAAAGACATGATTCTCATTTAATTGTATTGTATTTGTGTTTTATATGTGTCTGAAGTGCTATTGGTGCTATTTCACAGCAGGAGACACAAGATAGATAGCACATGTGAGCCTGTGGAGCGCTGGTTTTCCACTTGTATCACAGATTGACAGTTTCATGTATATAGAGGGTCTAAAGTTTTCGCTGACGTTTACCAATTTTTGAAGCCAACTGGGTCAGATGTGGTCCAGACGTCCACGAAGAGTGGAACCTGGCATTACTGACAGACGCAAAGCAACACAGCAAACTGCATCGCTCGGCCACTTGATGGTAAAGACTGTAGAAGAGAAAATGGGTTTCTTGCTATGACTACGTTTCAGAGTCATGTGAAGTCTTCATTCGGGCACAAAAGCTCGAAGTCACGTCAATACAGGACGTGGGCAAAATAGCACATCCAGACACATCAAGCAGGCAATGGACCCCCTGAAGATCTGGGTTAGTATTGGTCTTCAGCAGCTAAAGACACGACTAAAGGGATCGGGAGGTCAGGCTCGTTGACTTTGCTGATGCATGTCGTCGTATCCCTATTGCATCGATCGATGTTCATGATGTCAATCCCCTGGATTGTCCCACCCAGACTAGACTATTTACAGGCCGCCAGTATGTGTTGGTGCACCTTGTGTGACATTATGAAAGACTTACGAGACTGTACACAAGAGAGCATTGCGGAAGCTGGTGTCGGCCGACTCGGTCTAGTTCAACGCTGGCTGTAAAACATGTAGACTTACGAGACTGTACACAAGAGAGCATTGCGGAAGCTGTTGTCGGCTGACTCGGTCTAGTTCAACGCTGGCTGTAAAACATGTAGACTTACGAGACTGTACACAAGAGAGCATTGCGGAAGCTGGTGTCGGCCGACTCGGTCTTGTTCAACTGTGGCTGTAAAACATGTAGACTTACGAGACTACACACAAGAGAGCATTGCGGAAGCTGTTGTCGGCTGAATCGGTCTAGTTCAACGCTGGCTGTAAAACATGTAGACTTACGAGACTGTACACAAGAGAGCATTGCGGAAGCTGGTGTCCGCTGACTCGGTCTAGTTCAACGCTGGCTGTAAAACATGTAGACTTACGAGACTACACACAAGAGAGCATTGCGGAAGCTGTTGTCGGCTGACTCGGTCTAGTTCAACGCTGGCTGTAAAACATGTAGACTTACGAGACTGTACACAAGAGAGCATTGCGGAAGCTGGTGTCGGCCGACTCGGTCTTGTTCAACTGTGGCTGTAAAACATGTAGACTTACGAGACTACACACAAGAGAGCATTGCGGAAGCTGTTGTCGGCTGACTCGGTCTAGTTCAACGCTGGCTGTAAAACATGTAGACTTACGAGACTGTACACAAGAGAGCATTGCGGAAGCTGTTGTCGGCTGACTCGGTCTAGTTCAACGCTGGCTGTAAAACATGTAGACTTACGAGACTGTACACAGGAGAGCATTGCGGAAGCTGTTGTCGGCCGACTCGGTCTTGTTCAACTCTGGCTGTAAAACATGTAGACTTACGAGACTACACACAAGAGAGCATTGCGGAAGCTGGTGTCGGCTGACTCGGTCTAGTTCAACGCTGGCTGTAAAACATGTAGACTTACGAGACTACACACAAGAGAGCATTGCGGAAGCTGTTGTCGGCCGACTCGGTCTTGTTCAACTGTGGCTGTAAAACATGTAGACTTACGAGACTACACACAGGAGAGCATTGCGGAAGCTGTTGTCGGCCGACTCGGTCTTGTTCAACTGTGGCTGTAAAACATGTAGACTTACGAGACTACACACAAGAGAGCATTGCGGAAGCTGGTGTCGGCCGACTCGGTCTTGTTCAACTCTGGCTATAAAACATGTAGACTTACGAGACTGTACACACAGGAGAGCATTGCCGAAGCTGGTGTCAGCCGACTCGGTCTTGTTCAACTCTGGCTATAAAACATGTAGACTTACGAGACTACACACAGGAGAGCATTGCCGAAGCTGGTGTCGGCCGACTCGGTCTTGTTCAACTCTGGCTATACAACATGTAGACTTAAGAGACTACACACAGGAGAGCATTGCGGAAGCTGGTGTCGGCTGACTCGGTCTTGTTCAACTCGCCTGTATATTATGTAGACTTACGAGACTACACACACAAGAGAGCATTGCAGAAGCTGGTGTCGGCCGACTCGGTCTTGTTCAACTTGCCTGTACAACTCCCAAGTACATCCATGCCTCCAAGTTGAGTTGTGATCTGTAGCGTTGTCACTTGGGAGAAAGAACCAGAATACAGGTCCTGTATTTCCCCGAGTCTCGATCATGTATGTGGTGATTGATGAAACTTAACCATCATCGTCAATTTTTTAATGAACGAGTGTAATTGGCTAAACATATGGGTCTTCTGCATCACAATACAAGGCACGCATTGCTCCTTTTGGCGGCAGATGGAAAATAACACGAACGCCTTAACAGGACAGCATCTATCAGACCTCCAATAGTTCAACAAAATCCACAGGGTACATAATATGACACTGACGGAAACATTGGATGGAGTAGGCACGGTGTTGCAGGAAAGCAGTTTAAAACGTCATGTGGCTTCACTGTGGTCAGTCTATTGCATTATTGAATATTACATGATTTGGAATTCATGACCGCTTCCCGTCTTATTCCGAATGTTTAATGTATGCGCCTGTGCGTCAGGTGGAAGATACTAACTGTCGGCGTGTCACATGTTTTATTGATAAAATTATCCTATACTCCTCTCCATGATATTTAGCATCTGGTTTCGTATGGCACATTTTGTTTGCATACAACGGACTTGTCGAACAACCGAAAACCACTTTCCTGTTGATGGAGTATCGGCACATGATTGGTAGCAGAGACTTTATATGTGTAGGGTAAACATGGAAGTATCATATAAACAATTTACAAGTGTTCTAGTTCAATATTCATAATTTAAACATTGTTTAATAAATACTTTCTTCTTTCATACGCATGATAAATAAACAGACATAGTGACTTTATTAGTGCAGTGTCGTTTGTGGATATTATTTCTTTAAATGTATGCATATTACATAAGTGTCACATGTTTTAAAAGATATTTAATTCCAGTAGCATCAAAGGTAGATTAAAAAAATAATATTCATCCTCTATACGTCGATCACATTAGGGACAGTTTCTCATGCATATTTCAATCAGTTAACAGTAAATGTCAGCTATGTTTAACGGAATGATTTATCTTTTTAAGCCCCTTGTGGGATAATTCGGATCCATTTTACTCTGGCAACACTGACACGAGTGGCCCAATGTCTAGGACGCCACAATTCACTTTGTAGAATTACATCCCAAGCCGTGCCAGGAACCACACGTGGTGGGTTCGAATCCCTGCTTCGCTCTGCCTGTGTCACTTGGTCTGTCAGTACCATATCTGTCTTCGTTGTTTTCACTGAAGCGATAAAATCGACGACCTGCGTCACTTTGGGCCTCCTCTTCGGACGACATGCCTTTTAACCGAAGAGTGTACGTGTGTCTTTTTTATTACAAATTACATGGAATGCGTTCCGGAATAGTTACAAAAATGATACACACGTAAGTCGTGCATTTAATGTATCCTGGCGTGTATCGTTCAAACCCGTGCCAGAGGAAAAGTCGATTTCTGCAGTCGATACGGCACATATGTTCACACAACAATCTATATTTGACTCAATTGATACCTCCTGCGACACAAACCGCTCTGTGAATGGCCATAGTTTAATACGTGACGTTACATCTACATCCGTGTTTACACGGATGTGACCTGTTTGAGGATCAGTGAGTATCAAGTCAGCAGCAAGGATGTCATTGGGAAGGGAATTTGTTTAGTCCTATATCGACATGGTCTTTTGGAGTCAGCCAGTATTTCCTCAACACATGTGAGTTGGAAAAACAGCCTTCTGTACAAAGACAAGCGACGTTGTTGTCAACAAGCTGTTATTTCCCCGTGTATCGTGTGTTTACGTCGAGGCATGGCACATGACTAGGTAAGTAAATGTCACAGTGTCTAAAATCATTATGGTAAAAATGCAACCTTTATGTGAAACTCTCAAACACTTGATATTAAATCAATATGTGAGTGAGTTGGGTTTAACGCCGCTTTTAACTGTATTCCAGTTATATCACGGCGTGTCAGCTTAATGTGGGAGGAAAGCCCGAAGTGATGCAGGTCTCAGACGTTTACCACTTTGGGGAAACCCACAAACCTAGGAACATAATTGGGGAGAACCGGGATTCGAACCCACAATCATAGGTTTCTGGCGTGCCCAAGGGACGCAACTCTGCACAGCGAATCGCGGCGCCTTAGACGACTGGGCCATCCGTGCCCCCACATCTATGTATTTTGCTAGCAATTCGATATTCTACCGGACGTGTATGTGCCAATAATCTGTAATCATAGGGGCAAATCACGGATCGGCCTCATTATGTTTTTATATAGTCTAATTTGCTTGTATATTGAGAAAGAAAATCCGAAGAATAATCACTGTAAGAGTATATTGTAAAACATTGTTACATAGATGGTGGTTGTCATTTGACGCTAGTCTCTTTCATACTGTCACTATATAATCACCACATGGACATTCATCACTTGAACATTATGACGTCACAATAGTGATGCGTAATATACTACCGTTAGTATACAACGTCTCAATGACCGTTTCTTTTTCTCTAAGTTGGTCCGTTTAATTAATATTAAAATCTCCACAAAGGGCTGAATTGCTGCTGCGGAGGAGGAGCTTGTGTTTTGAATATGTGCAATATGACATATACACGCGGCATTCGTCACCACTCGCCTCTTTCCGTAACCTGAAAGAAGACTCGTCCCCCTATCGATGAATGTTATGTGCGAAAATACGACAAACCAATCAGACTGCGCGTATGATTTCAAATTCTTCGTCAAAGAATCCCTCAGAAATATGTTTTGATTTTACGTATGTCTTGCATCCAAAAAGATGCCCAAGATACAGTTAAATGTGTTCAATCATACTGTATAATTCCACACGTCCCGATGTGGTTTAAATTGCATCTGAAATATATGTAAAACATGGGGAAATAAATGTGAACCATTTCGCAGAGAATTGACAATTGTCTTAGGTATGCCCGTTTGCGCTAAAACGGAACCCGGTCGCAAAAATGGCCATGACAGGGGCACGAGTCGCTATTCGTCTTGTCCTAAACTCTTCTCAAACATATTCGGCTCAACCAATTTCAGATCACACAATACTTCCCCTGTCACCAAAATGGTTCACATTTATATTGCCATGTAGAATGCAGATAAATCAAGTGTGTTCTTTTAATGAATCTCGAAATGGGATAATTTCAAAGCGCTTTTCCAAATGAGATTCATAGATATCGAATGTTCATTTGAAACTTCTAAATTGAAAATACATCAGATAATAAGACTTGAGGCCTCGTATACACCATTAACCATCAACATATGAATCGCTCCGCATTTCGAAACGGTGCATAGTCAATGGACGAGTAGGTGCAGTTGGGTGATAAGCTAGCTACAGACGTGGTCTATCGCCATGGCGTCAAATATCTGTTGAATGAATCTATGCTGTGTACTCACATTAGGCCATTCATAAATTATCAAATTTTCAGCCCCATCCTCCCGAGAACTAAAAACCACGCTTTGTATACTTGTATGGTCCAGAGGTAGAGGGGGCTAAAGAAAATCGCTGTATGTACGTACACCTGATCCTTTCTTTCTCTATATGATGGACTACACCATATACGTAGTCCTACAAAACATTCACGATTCGTGTGTATCGCATCAGGCGACAGACAATGTAAACAGATAATTAGTTAATTTCTAAGAAAAAATAAAATATAAAAAAGAACTCTTGTCTCAGGATTAAAATTGTGTAATGAAAGACTAATAATAAATTTATTGTTGCTTTATGGGGAATGAAATGGGCTTAACATTGGAGCTGCAACACAGGTTTCTCAATGCATATAGTTCTACCAAGTTATCGTACTTTGTATCTTTTAATTGCTATATGATGATTATATAGATTTACTTACACAAACTTTGTAATTTGATCAACAGAATAATAAACGTGTGATGATGGCCACAAGTACATCGACCTCCAGATTCCCCAAGACCGATGGCCATGTAAGCAGCTACCAGCAACAAGAATGGGATTACGCGCTGCCTGTACCCAAACTCAGCTTCTCTGTGGCATCTGTCCTCGTCTTCTGTCTGGCGGTACTGTGCTTCGCGAACAGTCATGACGGAGCGTTTATTTTTGATGATCTGTCGGCCATTACTACAAACAAAGACTTGCTCCCCGAGGCCCCGCTCTCAACCATTTTCGCTCATGACTTTTGGGGAAATAAGTTGGACAACAGAAGTCACAAGTCCTACAGACCCCTCACGGTGATGACGTACAGGTGAGCCATGGGCGCTATGATACAGCTGGAATATTTCTCACTGGGGCGTAAAATATCCTTCCTTCGAGTACCCTCACATTGATATAAGGATCAGCGCACATATAACTAAAACGGGGGCACGGGTGGCCCAGTCGTCTAAGGCGCCGCGATTCGCTGTGCAGAGTTGCGTCCCTTGGGCACGCCAGAAACCTATGATTGTGGGTTCGAATCCCGGTTCGCCCCGATTATGTTTCTAGGTTTGTCAGCACCATACCCGTGCTCGTGGGTTTCACCGAAGTGGTAAACGTCTGAGACCTGCATCACTTCGGGCTTTCCTCCCACATTAAGCTGACACGCCGTGATATAACTGGAATAGTGTTAAAAGCGGCGTTAAACCCAACTCACTCACTCACTATAACTAAAACTGTTTATTTATCCCTGTATCTGGAAACACTAACTCTAGTCTAGTAAATAGAGCGGAAGATCGGTGGTAAGATCCCCTGGCCCCGTCATGCCAAAAGATGGTACTTGTTACCGTTCTTGACGTTCGGAGTCGGTATACTTGGTCTGAGTGTGGTATCCATGGTATCTCAGTGGGGTAGCTATATAAAACCGGTTTGACCATTACTCGCTCCCTCGCTTCCTCCTTCTATCCTCCTCCTCCCTCCCTCCTCCCTCCCTCCTCCCTCCCTCCTCCCTCCCTCCTCCCTCCCTCCTTCACTCACATACACAAACATTCACTCTTTTGGTTATCATAGTGTCAGTGACATATACTACAATATATAAAAATTTAGTGTTGCTTTATGGGGAATGAAATAGACTTAACATTGGATAGAGTAAATTATACAGCTCATCTGTGGACTTTAAAATTAAAATTATTCTTAATTCCAGGTGGAACTATGCCTGGGCAGGTGGCCTTCATCCTCGGGGCTTCCACGTTGTCAACATCGTCCTGCACGGCTTGGTGTCGGTCATCTTCCTGGCAGTATTCTCTGTCCTCATGTCTGGTTACCAGGTGGACCAGGAATCTGCCAGGCCGGTGTTTGCCTCGCCCCGAGCTTCTCTCCTGTGTGCTGTGTTGTTTGCTGTGCATCCCATTCACACTGAAAGTGTGGGTTCAAACTGCTTCTAATGTTCTAGTTAGCGGTAGAAACGCTTCAAAGCTGGGCCAAGCATAGTTCATTCACATAGTTCACATATGTATGAGCGTCAGTTTATTTATTAAGTAACTGAAAAAGCTTCCAAGCTGCGGTTCGCAAAAGAACGTTCATTTACGATTATATTATTTCAAACCTCTTCGTTAAGAACTAATATTGTGATTGTGCAGCTTCATTAAGAACTAACATGTAAAACAAATGATTTGATGTTAACTTAATATATGCATAAACTACTTCAACAGGTGTCTTGTTTGAGACCTGGTTATCATTGTGTTATCACGATAGCTACAGGAACACTAAAGATGATAACACATGACTGTCTTTGTTTCAATTCTGAAAAAAAAAATTGGAGTTTTTTCACCTTTTGCTTTATATTGCCAGTGTGAGAAATGGCAAATACTTTGCAGTCATACAATTGAAGACATACAGATATTACAAATAAAGCTGTAATCATATACAGTGTCAATATATTATTTGCTCCCTTAATACCCACTTGTTCCAGGTAGCAGGGGTCGTGGGTCGGGCTGATCTGCTGTGTGCCTTGACCTTCCTCCTTTCATTCCTGCTGTACGCCAGGGCCTGCCTCTCACGTAAGTCTTGTGATTGTGCAGCTGATGTGCTGTGATTGTGCAGCCGATGTGTTGTGATTGTGCAACTAATGTGTTGTGATTGTGCAGCTGATGTGTTGTGATTGTGCAACCAATGTGTTGTGATTGGGCAGCTGATGTGTTGTGATTGGGCAACTAATGTGTTGTGATTGTGCAGCTGATGTGTTGTGATTGTGCAACCAATGTGTTGTGATTGGGCAGCTGATGTGTTGTGATTGTGCAACTAATGTGTTGTGATTGTGCAGCTGATGTGTTGTGATTGTGCAACTAATGTATTGTGATTGTACAGCTGATGTGTTGTGATTGTAAAGCTGATGTGTTGTGATTGTAAAGCTGATGTGTTGTGATTGTACAGCTGATGTGTTGTGATTGTAAAGCTGATGTGTTGTGATTGTAAAGCTAATGTGTTGTGATTGTAAAGCTGATGTGTTGTGATTGTAAAGCTGATGTGTTGTGATTGTACAGCTGATGTGTTGTGATTGTAAAGCTGATGTGTTGTGATTGTAAAGCTGATGTGTTGTGATTGTAAAGCTGATGTGTTGTGATTGTAAAGCTGATGTGTTGTGATTGTACAGCTGATGTGTTGTGATTGTAAAGCTGATGTGTTGTGATTGTAAAGCTGATGTGTTGTGATTGTACAGCTGATGTGTTGTGATTGTAAAGCTGATGTGTTGTGATTGTACAGCTGATGTGTTGTGATTGTAAAGCTGATGTGTTGTGATTGTAAAGCTGATGTGTTGTGATTGTAAAGCTGATGTGTTGTGATTGTACAGCTGATGTGTTGTGATTGTAAAGCTGATGTGTTGTGATTGTACAGCTGATGTGTTGTGATTGTAAAGCTGATGTGTTGTGATTGTACAGCTGATGTGTTGTGATTGTAAAGCTGATGTGTTGTGATTGTACAGCTGATGTGTTGTGATTGTAAAGCTGATGTGTTGTGATTGTACAGCTGATGTGTTGTGATTGTACAGCTGATGTGTTGTGATTGTAAAGCTGATGTGTTGTGATTGTAAAGCTGATGTGTTGTGATTGTAAAGCTGATGTGTTGTGATTGTAAAGCTGATGTGTTGTGATTGTACAGCTGATGTGTTGTGATTGTAAAGCTGATGTGTTGTGATTGTAAAGCTGATGTGTTGTGATTGTACAGCTGATGTGTTGTGATTGTACAGCTGATGTGTTGTGATTGTAAAGCTGATGTGTTGTGATTGTAAAGCTGATGTGTTGTGATTGTAAAGCTGATGTGTTGTGATTGTAAAGCTGATGTGTTGTGATTGTAAAGCTGATGTGCTGTGATTGTACAGCTGATGTGTTGTGATTGTAAAGCTGATGTGTTGTGATTGTAAAGCTGATGTGTTGTGATTGTAAAGCTGATGTGTTGTGATTGTAAAGCTGATGTGTTGTGATTGTAAAGCTGATGTGTTGTGATTGTACAGCTGATGTGTTGTGATTGTAAAGCTGATGTGTTGTGATTGTACAGCTGATGTGTTGTGATTGTAAAGCTGATGTGTTGTGATTGTACAGCTGATGTGTTGTGATTGTAAAGCTGATGTGTTGTGATTGTACAGCTGATGTGTTGTGATTGTAAAGCTGATGTGTTGTGATTGTACAGCTGATGTGTTGTGATTGTACAGCTGATGTGTTGTGATTGTAAAGCTGATGTGTTGTGATTGTAAAGCTGATGTGTTGTGATTGTAAAGCTGATGTGTTGTGATTGTACAGCTGATGTGTTGTGATTGTAAAGCTGATGTGTTGTGATTGTAAAGCTGATGTGTTGTGATTGTAAAGCTGATGTGTTGTGATTGTACAGCTGATGTGTTGTGATTGTACAGCTGATGTGTTGTGATTGTAAAGCTGATGTGTTGTGATTGTAAAGCTGATGTGTTGTGATTGTAAAGCTGATGTGTTGTGATTGTACAGCTGATGTGTTGTGATTGTAAAGCTGATGTGTTGTGATTGTAAAGCTGATGTGTTGTGATTGTACAGCTGATGTGTTGTGATTGTAAAGCTGATGTGTTGTGATTGTAAAGCTGATGTGTTGTGATTGTACAGCTGATGTGTTGTGATTGTACAGCTGATGTGTTGTGATTGTAAAGCTGATGTGTTGTGATTGTAAAGCTGATGTGTTGTGATTGTAAAGCTGATGTGTTGTGATTGTAAAGCTGATGTGTTGTGATTGTACAGCTGATGTGCTGTGATTGTACAGCTGATGTGTTGTGATTGTAAAGCTGATGTGTTGTGATTGTAAAGCTGATGTGTTGTGATTGTAAAGCTGATGTGTTGTGATTGTAAAGCTGATGTGTTAGGAATGAACTGCTGATGTGTTGGGAATGTACATGTATAGCTGATGTGTTAAGAAAGTATAACTCTCATGTTGTGTCATATGGTTTCGATTTTACCGTCAATTCTACCATAATTCTACTGGCTTATAAAAACAGGATGTCTTCAGCAGAACCTCAACATACTTTATTGAACGAAATGTCATTCTCTGAATTCAGCTACATCCCTGGTCAGTTACCGTCCCGCGTCCTTCTCCCTGGTGTCTCTACTGGCCAGTATGTGCCTGTGTGTCGTGTCCACCTTCTGTAAGGAGCAGGGCATCACTGTCATAGTAAGTGTATTCAGTGTTTCATCCCTGGTCAGTTACCGTCCCGAGTCCTTCCCCCTGGTGTCTATCCTGGCCAGTATGTGTCTGTGCGTTGTGTCTACCTTAAAATAATAAAATCCTGCCCAACTGAAATTCTGAAATTCATTTCGTAATGAATAGTAAATTAAATAGAACAGTTTAATTCAGAGAGGAGATCCGTCAACGTTTAACTCAGTTACACCAATTGGTTATCATTTTGTCTTGTGTTCACAGGGTATATGTAGTGTTTATGACATCATCATGGTGTGTCGAGTCCATCCCGTGCAATGGCTGTCAAATAGGAAACACCGTGTCAAAGATAAGGTAAGGAATGGAGAAGGAGTGCGATAAAGGTCCAACAAAGGATTACTTCGTACTTCTATGTTGAAATCTTTTCGCAAGGACATACAGGACATACAGATGCCCATGATAGTTTAGTTATTTGTTTTGTCAGCAATGTGATTGTCTAAGTTCAATATGAAACATTTTCCAGAATTTATTCAGTGATGAAAGGAAATATAACTAATGTGTTGAAAAGAATGATCTACTCTGTACTGGCAGGGTGATCTGCTTGTTTTATACAGCAACATTCCCTTCCTAATGTGTTCTGGTATTGTGATCTGTAGGTCTTGGCTTCGAATCCCAGATTTGCTCACATTACAATCATTAGTTATCAGCAGCGCACCATACCCGTGGGTTTCAACAAAACAATGATGTTAATTGGTATTTTACTGTATTTTATTTTGTTTTATTTTGACACAATATTTTACAGTTGATATATTGTTCAAATTAATGTTAAGAATTCACTCAGTTTAGTGGCACTTTATACATTATCAAATCTGCTTTGAATACGGTTGTTACGATGTTTGCTACAGCAGGAAATGAATCTCTGGATCAAGGGTCTCCTCGTGCGTCACCTCATCCTGTTCCTGACTGGCGTGTCACTCCTCTTCACTCGACTTAGAATCAATGGATTTGAAACACCAAAATTCACTTTGGAAGACAATCCACATTCGTTTGTAAATGGCACTATATCGAAAGTAAGTACTGTACTACAAACCAGCAGATTGAAGAAGACAATCCTCATTCGTTTGTAAATGGCACTATATCGAAAGTAAGTACTGTACTACAAACCAGCAGATTGAAGAAGATAATCCTCATTCGTTTGTAAATGGCACTATATCGAAAGTAAGTACTGTACTACAAACGAACAGATTGAAGAAGAAAATCCACATTCGTTTGTAAATGGCACTATATCGAAAGTAAGTACTGTACTACAAACGAACAGATTGAAGAAGAAAATCCACATTCGTTTGTAAATGGCACTATATCGAAAGTAAGTACTGTACTACAAACCAGCAGATTGAAGAAGATAATCCACATTCGTTTGTAAATGGCACTATATCGAAAGTAAGTACTGTACTACAAACCAGCAGATTGAAGAAGACAATCCTCATTCGTTTGTAAATGGCACTATATCGAAAGTAAGTACTGTACTACAAACCAGCAGATTGAAGAAGATAATCCTCATTCGTTTGTAAATGGCACTATATCGAAAGTAAGTACTGTACTACAAACGAACAGATTGAAGAAGAAAATCCACATTCGTTTGTAAATGGCACTATATCGAAAGTAAGTACTGTACTACAAACGAACAGATTGAAGAAGAAAATCCACATTCGTTTGTAAATGGCACTATATCGAAAGTAAGTACTGTACTACAAACCAGCAGATTGAAGAAGATAATCCACATTCGTTTGTAAATGGCGCTATATCGAAAGTAAGTACTGTACTACAAACCAGCAGATTGAAGAAGATAATCCACATTCGTTTGTAAATGGCGCTATATCGAAAGTAAGTACTGTACTACAAACGAACAGATTGAAGAAGAAAATCCACATTCGTTTGTAAATGGCACTATATCGAAAGTAAGTACTGTACTACAAACCAACAGATTGAAGAAGACAATCCACATTCGTTTGTAAATGGCACTATATCGAAAGTAAGTACTGTACTACAAACCAGCAGATTGAAGAAGATAATCCACATTCGTTTGTAAATGGCACGATATCGAAAGTAAGTACTGTACTACAAACCAGCAGATTGAAGAAGATACTCCACATTCGTTTGTAAATGGCACTATATCGAAAGTAAGTACTGTACTACAAACCAGCAGATTGAAGAAGATAATCCACATTCATTTGTAAATGGCGCTATATCGAAAGTAAGTACTGTACTACAAACCAGCAGATTGAAGAAGACAATCCTCATTCGTTTGTAAATGGCACTATATCGAAAGTAAGTACTGTACTACAAACGAACAGATTGAAGAAGACAATCCACATTCGTTTGTAAATGGCGCTATATCGAAAGTAAGTACTGTACTACAAACCAACAGATTGAAGAAGACAATCCACATTCGTTTGTAAATGGCACTATATCGAAAGTAAGTACTGTACTACAAACCAGAAGATTGAAGAAGACAATCCACATTCGTTTGTAAATGGCGCTATATCGAAAGTAAGTACTGTACTACAAACCAGCAGATTGATGAAGAAAATTCGAATTTGATTTTAAAAGTGCACACATATACTCTTTTAAATGCAATTAACATCGATAAAGTAAATTATCAACATAGTCTAGGGACATGCGATAACTGTCATTCACCATGACTTTCAATATGTCACTGAAACCAATAAACACAACTGTGAGTCTCTCCAATAGGGGCATTGGTGGAGATGTTCAAATAGTGAATAATATTTTCAACTAATATTGATCTGTTCCAAACGGTTACCATGTTCATGTTTAATGATACATAGATCATATCTATATGGTGCCTCGTTGCTTCACATTTCTAACCTTATTAGTTATTGTTATTTGCCGAGACACTAAAATGGATCACTAAGTTCAAAATATTCGAAACTATATAACACATAAATGAAGGACTGATCTTGGATAAATCACCTTGAAACTGTCCCTTGTGGAAAAAAGGATTCAAAGTTGAATACCATGTGTTATTTCTTTGCCTGATATATATTTATGTTGCAGATTTTGAACTACAATTACATCTATGCCATCAACGTTTGGCTGCTGTTGAATCCATGGTGGCTATGTTGTGATTGGTCGATGGGCTGTATACCTGTCATCACCTCATTGGCTGATCCCAGAATACTGGCAGACATAGCTCTCTGGGCTGGGTTTGGTGTTTTGTTCTGTCATTGTTTCCATGGTGAACTCAATAGAGATCGAAGGTATATATATGATTTGATATAGATGATTTCAACATACAAAAAGTTCTTCCAAATTGAAACACTGTCATTTACATAGTCTATACAATTGACAGGTAGTATTTTCTCTAAGTAAGCTGGTAAACACAAAGTTCAGGTCTTATAACGACTTTTAAAGTCCAGTGGTATAATGGACAATGACGAAGAAGCATTTTCAAGACATTTGTAAGATTTCTAATAAGAGCAAGACCTTTGCCAAATGTTTCTTAAGTGATGTGAAAAGGCACTGAAAGTGGCCTCCTAGTGTGTCACAGATTGGCTTGAAGGGCTTTTATGACACTTGCAATTCTTGAAGTGTACAATTCCGAATATCATTACACAATAACATCATTACATCAAACACAGCAGGACGAACTGGATTGTTTTAGAGATCTAAAAATGGATGTTAGGTCCTTAAATAAACCATGACAGCATTTATGTAATGTTTCACCACAAACTGATCTCAGTGCTACGCCGCATATGGGTTACAGTCGAAGCGTTACAAAGTAACTCTATGTTAATTTATAGGACAATAGTCAAAGTTACGATTGCGTTGTGGGACGAGAGCCGAATTACTTGTATACTGTAACAAATACCCCAGGAAGTCCCCTACATTTAGATGTGATTTCTATCTGCAGGATCCTGATAACCTCTCTGGCAGTGTTGGGTATTCCCTTCCTGCCCGCCAGCAACCTGTTTTTCCGTGTGGGCTTCGTGATCGCAGAGAGGAACCTGTACCTGTCCTGTGCTGGCTTCTGTATGTTGGTGGTGCTCGGGGCAAGGCAGATCTGCCATCAACTGTATCCCACAACCAAGAAGGTAAGGTCCCAAAGTGCCTTGATAAGTCGAACTAAAAAGATAATGGTAACGTCACCTACACTGACAAGCCAACACAACAGTCGATGACCACATGGGTCATTCTACTGTTAATCATACGTACTTCTTGAGACGTCCCGCCACGATTCCTGGTTAGAATTGGTCGTCAGCAACCCATGCTTGTTGTAACCACTGTAAAAATGTCTGGACAAGTACCAGCAGCCACACACACACGTGCATGCATGTCACTATATAAGTGTAATAATCTTGGACGCGACGTTAAATCCCATTTCACCTAACCTCATCTTAGCCTGAACATCCTGCCATGGGTCGAAGCATCCCTTTCCAACATTATTTCCGACCCTGGAAGATTCGGGGTAGAATAGGTCTTCATCAACCTGTGATTGCCGTAAAAGGCGACTATGCTTGTCGTAAGAGGCGACTAACGGGATTGGGTGGTCAGATTAAGTGACCAGTTGCTTAGATGGATGTTAAAGGTGTAAATCACTGGATTGCCTGGTCTACACATGATTATTTACAGACCAATGCCATATACCTGGAATTATGATGAGTGCGGCGTTAAACAACAAAAACTTCGAGAGACATATTCCACAAGTAGATAAAAGAGAACGGTGTTTTACAGTAAGCCAATGAGAAACATGTCCCTTCGTCAGAATTGGTATATGTTTACCTGAGGCCAGACACAGGAAAAATGGTCACATTTGAGATAACATTTGTTGGGGTGATGTTGTCTTTTCGAATTAGGCGGGATGTACTTTTTGTTCCCCTTCATCGTGCTGCATGACACGTAATATCCCAATCAATGAAGGTTACGCTTTGGCGGATAATTGTCTGTTTCAAGATAATTCTCCGTAATGCTGCTATTAATAGTAAATCAAAATGACGCAGGAATGTTAATTACATAACACCAGGAATTCACCAGCCAGGCATTGATTTGCCTACTGTCCAATTCCAACGTCGATAACCATATGATGGGGGTAGTCAGAGGCGGATCTAGTATTTTGAAAAGGGAGGTAACTTGGTGTGCAGTTAATATGTAAGGTGTCTGGAAAAAGGGAGTTGTGCTTCCGTGTAACCTATATATCGATTGTTAAACACATTTCACGCTACTCATTGTATTGTAACATGGTGCATCGGTTTCATTGACCGGTATGTTACACAAATAAACAATGGTTCGATTCTGAGGTGGTATACTTTCTGTCTGGGCTGTATTCCCCATGCATATGGTAAAGATCTATTATCAACACAGCATTGTAGTTAGAAATGATTTTACTCATTAAATGATAATGAATAGTACTAAAGATAAACACAATTCAGTTCACTCTGTTTCAGTAGTTTGAATTTCCCGGGAGAAGCTATCGACTTGAAACAAAATAGTTTAGATTCAATTTGAGTATAACAAGTTATCATAATGTATTTCTGTGTTACAGTGTGTGTCAGTCGGGTTTATAGTCATCATACTGCTGTTTCTTCTACGATCGATGGAGGTGAGTCTTTTAACACATAGTTGATAGATAATGAAGTACAGTTGTATGCTTTAAATATCAGTTCAATGTAAAAAGGGGTACGGGTGGCCCAGTCGTCTAAGGCGCCGCGATTCGCTGTGCAGAGTTGCGTCCCTTGGGCACGCCAGAAACCTATGATTGTGGGTTCGAATCCCGGTTCGCCCCGATTATGTTTCTAGGTTTGTCAGCACCATACCCGTGCTCGTGGGTTTCACCGAAGTGGTAAACGTCTGAGACCTGCATCACTTCGGGCTTTCCTCCCACATTAAGCTGACACGCCGCGATATGACTGGAATACTGTTAAAAGCGGCGTTAAACCAAACTCACTCACTCACTCAATGTAAAAAAGTAGAACCCCCGGCCTCACGCTCTCCTGAAGTTCTATCCACTAGACCACGGAGGCGGTTCAATATCAAACATCTGCACATCATTGATCCTGCTAGCTCCATATGTGAACACCATATTGATTGACCAATGGTTGAATAAATTAAACTGAAGGTGGGATAAATGAACGTATTCTTTCAGAGGAGCAAGGATTTCAGGGGAGAAGTGGCGTTATTCACATCTGGAGCCAACGTGTGCCCCCTGAATGCTAAGGTAGATACTATACCAACAGCCTGTTATAAAACAAGTCGCGATTTCCTGAGTAACTTCAGGAAAATAATAAATAATTCTTTGGTCTTCCAAACCGACGTCATATACTTTGTTTTGAAGTCGGTCACATTTTATTTTGTAACGTGAATCACTCCTACAGCAGCAAGGTTTTTTTATAACATGCATGGCCCCGTTTGTGCATAATATAGTACACTGATCTATAAAAGTTGGCATCGGTAACAGTTAAGCTCTCAATTCTCCTGCTCGTGTTGAAATTTCGACTTATAGTAAACTTGAACGATATGAGGTCTTCAAATAAACGAAATAGCTAGCCCCTAACACTTTGATTAACGTGTTTGTAGATTCACTACAACATTGGAAACGTCCAAGATAAGAACAACAATACAGATATTGCTATTGGTGAATACAGGCTAGCTTTAAAGTAAGTATGTAGGCGTGTACCGTATTCGACGCAATAAGCGCCCAGGGCGCTCTCAAAATTAGAAATAGGGGGCTCTTATAAGAATATTATTTTGATGAAAAAATTCAGAGTTAAAAGATCGCAGATTTCGTGGTTTATGCTGACAGCCTGAAATGTTTATATACGACAGATATATTTTTCCAGGACTTAAATGCCCATAATTAAGGGTACATATAACACACGAGTGCATATTATACACGAATAAATAAGTCTTGTGTACATTGATCAATCGGAAGGAGTGCTAATTGAGATTGTTCACTAGCCAATTTATTAGCAAATATCGCCGTGGGCGCTTATGAGAGCGGGGTGCTTATTACGTCGAATACGGTATGTCATTATAACGACATAAGAAGTATCCTGGCACAAATTCTGCACCAAATGTTTCTAAATTCTATTTCTTTCTCTCTGTTTAACAGTAATTTGGTCCAGGGTTTCAAGAAGTAAGAGGGGCGGGCGGAATGATAAATAGAGAATCTCACCCGAGTGTCGAGATATCAAATATATCAACACGAGTTGATAAATTTGACTGTCACATATTCCTACTTCTTTGATATTTCGCATTCATCTTTTAATTAAATGCCCAAATTACTTTGAGGAGCTAGATTTAGCAACTAATGATTGTCTGTCGCAGGTTCTTTTGACAATGTTTCGTAATAGAGTGAGTGAGTGAGTGAGTATGGTTTTACGCCCCTTTTAGTAATATTCCAGCAATATCACGGCGGGGGACACCAGAAATGGGCTTCACACATTGTACCCATGTCGGGAATCGAACCCGGGTCTTCGGCGTGACGAGCCAACGCTTTAACCACTAGGCTACCCGACCGCCCGTTTCGTATTAGAGGACCAGGTGGTAACAGTGTGTGAACGGGCTCACTTTACGTCAGCGTATATGTTATTGGATCGTT
>NW_025964226.1:0-23538 GCF_023055435.1 Haliotis rufescens | reverse complement strand
TTTCCGGCCACGTGTGATGGGACGACCTATGGTAGATATGTAAGCTGCATCCCTCTTTGAGAGTCTTGTGTTCAATGCCGAAGACAAAGAGTAACACAAATCTTTATGTTGCTGTTGGATTAAAGTTTATAGCCATTGTTGTCATAAGTGCAAGCGTAAATATACTAATCCCCCGGGTACAGTTAGTAGCAACTGTGGCTGCATATTACATTTATGTCATGTCTCTTAATAAATAACAGACAATCTCGCCCCTTTAGTCTGGTTAATAAATTGATAACATAATATCTGTGCAAATATTTGTTAATGCCTTATACATATGTATATATGTATAGAAAATTAGTGGACTAGGGTCGCTTGTGAATGTTAGAGTTCTGCCAATTCACTGAACATGACAGATGGGAAGAACTACACACAAAGTGTTGTTCGTACGTGAGCTGAAAACACGGGGGATAAAAAGAAACAAATGAAAAAAAAGAGTAAAAAATAATCTTTAAAAAGATCATGCAAGAACCAGGAAAAAGAGACGAAATATAGGTCTACCTTACAAAGATATAGCAACGCTCTGCATTAGAAAATAATCTTTGTCGCGTTTGCTTCGTTACAATTGTGATAGATATCGCAGGAGCGTGTTCGACTGATCTAAAGTTTTGGAATTGTTCACCACACCATATGAGACACACGTATAAAATACACACAATGATATCCCTTATCTATTAACCAGTGACATATTCTAAAGGTTAAAAGAACACATCATGGAGAGACCCCTCGACTGCAGCTCGTTGCGCGTGTTGATTGATGTGGGGATGAAATTTAAATGTGACAAGTTGATAGCAACAGAGCATTCTATCATGGTCCGAGATTAAACAAGCAGGTTATAACATGGGGCCACCTTTGTCATACATGAGATTTCGTCTCCCTCAAGAGAAATCGATTCTTGTTGATTGACGTAATTATGGCACGAAAAAAGGCCAATAAGCCTATATTTTGTCCCTGCCCTCGGCCAATTGAAATAATGGCAAATAGTTGGCCACAAAGACTGCTTGACGGATGGGAAATGAAAGATAGTTCTGGCATCTGAAAAAGAATCGATGGCCCTAACAGCACCGATGTTATTGTACGCCGTGTTTCTCCTGAACATCGGAGTAAGTTTAGTGAGCGGTGCTTTTCTTATGCACATAGCTACACATATAGAAAAACCATTTGGCCCGGCGTATGTTATCGCTGGTTATAAGACCTTTGAGTGTGGAGGTTTAAGTCCCAGGGAAGTAGTGGTGAACATCAAATATGAAGGTGTAATGTATGGCTTTGACTTCATGACGTCTGGGAAAAAGGACCAAACAAACTGACGAAATATCGATGAATATTTATCGAATGTACCCAAGAGCATTGCTCTGATGCTGTTATGTAAGATTCGCATAACCCTCGAGAAATAGAGCTTCAAGACACGCCGAGTGTAGGTAATCGATGTAGGTAATGCTACTACTACTACTACTGTATTACACTTAAGTTTAATGTCCTTCATTTTCCTCACTGACGAGTAATGGTTTTCCTATTCTACTTGATTTGTTTTGTTTATCTGCAATTTTTCAAAAGTATGATTTTTTTTACAAAAATGTATGGTATCACGTCTGTTACTTACAGTGAGAAATGCGTACAATTTTGTATAGAGCAAAATGATTCCACTTATAAAGAAAGTGATAATCCTCGATCTGCAAACACATCTTAAATTAGGGAATATAATCAAATCGACAATATTTGCTCTATATACAGCTACATCTAATTCAACATGGCAAAACTATTGTGTCAATCCTATCCAGCTTTCTCAAATGTACGTTGTAGCGTCAAACATATCCACAACACTCAAATGTACGTTGTAGCGTCAATCATATCCACAATACTCAAATGTACGTTTTAGCGTTAATCATATCCACAACACTCAAATGTACATTGTAGAGTCAAACATATCCACAATACTCAAATGTACGTTTTAGCGTCAATCATATCCACAACACTCAAATGTACGTTGTAGAGTCAATCATATCCATAACACTCAAATGTACGATGTAGCGTCAATCATAACCACAATACTAAAATGTAAGTTGTAGCGTCAATCATATCCACAACACTCACATGTACGCTGTAGCGTCAATCATAACCACAATACTCAAATGTACATTGTAGCGTCAAACATATCCACAATACTCAAATGTACGTTGTAGCGTCAAACATATCCACAACACTCAAATGTATGTTGTACCTTTAACCATATCCACAATACTCACAAGTGCGCTTTAGCGTCAATCATAACCACAACACTCAAATGTACGTTGTAGCGTCAATCATATCCACAATATTAAAAAGGATGCTGTAGCGTCAATCATATACACAACACTTGAATGTACGTGGTAGCGTCAATCATATCCACAATACTCACATGTACGTTGTAGCGTCAATCATATCTACAACACTCACATGTACGTTGTAGCGTCAATCATATCCACAATACTGACAATACTCAAATGTACGTTGTAGCGTCAATCATATCCACAATACTCACATGTACGTTGTAGCGTCAATCATATCCACAACACTCACATGTACGCTGTAGCGTCAAACATATCCACAACACTCAAATGTATGTTGTACCTTTAACCATATCCACAATACTCACAAGTGCGCTGTAGCGTCAATCATAACCACAACACTCAAATGTACGTTGTAGCGTCAATCATATCCACAATATTCAAAAGGACGCTGTAGCGTCAATCATATACACAACACTTGAATGTACGTGGTAGCGTCAATCATATCCACAATACTCACATGTACGTTGTAGCGTCAATCATATCTACAACACTCACATGTACGTTGTAGCGTCAATCATATCCACAATACTCACAAGTACGTTGTAGTGTCAATCATATCCACAATACTCACATGTACGTTGTAGCGTCAATCATATCCACAATACTCACATGTACGTTGTAGCGTCAATCATATCCACAATACTCACATTTACATTGTAGAGTCAATCATATTCAGAATACGTATGCTATAGCGTCAATTTTCACATTTATGCTTATGCAGTAAAGTGGCAATCATAGTGAGAATACTTACGCTATAGCTTCAATCATATCCAGACCCATCTCGACACAGCAGTGGGCGTGGTCGGCCCGGGGGTCGGGGAGGCCACTCACACAGTAGTAGCAATCTCCGAGGATCTTGATGCGCAGACAGTAGTTGTTCTGGAATCATAGTCAGGATTCAAACTTCAAGAAATGAAAAGAAATCAATGTGCCTATCATTGTACCTGGCAAGTGGTATATGTAGTTGTTAAAATATGTCAAATAGGTTTCCTTTGCATTTTTTTTTTTCAACACGTACGTCTGATGATTATTTGTTCAGTATTTAGAGCGAAAGAATTTTTTCCACATTTTCCTGGACTGTTTATTTTTCGAACAAAACGGTCTGTCCCTGATTTCCCTGGGCGTCACCAAGTTTTGCTTTAGACTTTGGTAATTTCAAGCAGTCTCTTGAGTCCCACATATTTTGATCGAACATATATGAGAGATAATTATCTTTACAGCGGGCCCGTAATAGCCCGTGTGTTAAAAACACGTTATCGTATTTGTGGCTTGCAAGAGCTTTAAGATCCTTCTCGACTGAAAATCGGAATATCAAACAATGTAGAACTTAATTTTGAACTTCAGTGACTCCGCTTTGAAAGCGATTGAATTTTTTTGTAAAGTTTGGTTTGTAATTAAGAGGAATGCATTCAGTATAACATCCGCCCTCGTTGTCTCCTCACTGCAATATCACGTCATAAATACTAGCGGCTTTTCTCTCACACCAGCAAACTAGATCCGAACTCCCATTAATTCACTGTGAGCTGACGCTTATTTAATATTACATGAAAAGCGTTTCAACTCCCGGGATAAAACCTCACTTGTTACGCTGTTCTGTTCTTCATTGGGTAAATGAAATATGGCAGACTTGACAGAATAGTAGTCTCTTGTCCAAGTAACTCGCAAAATGAAACATGACGTGTACTGATTCAATAAAATGTACTTTCCGAGATAGTGGAACATACCTTATATGGCCCTGAAATAAACTTACCTTTGCTAAATGATCAAATCTTCCGAACAGCTCATTTAATATTCTAACCAGTTCCTGTGCTGTGCACTGAGAGGCAAGGTTGGTGAACCCAACTATATCAGCAAATAATATTCTGAAAAATGAGACAAAGGTCGAGTTAATGTGCACGTATAAATGAATTCCCAGTGGATTATGAAACATGAGTAGAAACTGTAATAAACGACCGATCCAGAAGACCAGGTGGTTTACTGTGTACTGGAACCACACAAATCAGAATACTAGCGGATGAGTAGTTCGGATATTCAGGGATTAGAATGAATTATATAATGGCGTTCCAATAAGTTGTTACGGTAAAGTGACTTGAGTTGGCTTTCCCGCCGCGTCTAATTATAGCAGTTCAGCCATATTATAGCGTGTCAAATCAAGGAAGAAAGCCGAAAGTGATGGATGTCTTTGACGTTTTTCATTTTTATGAAACCCGGAAGCAGGTATGGTGCAGACAGAAATAGGATACCAATGCAATAATAATAATAATCGTGGCGAACCCACAACAAGAGGACAGATATGTCGGTTCAAAGAGAATGTCGGATAACACATATGTCGTTTTGGACAGAATGACGGAATACACATTTGTCGGTACACTGTAATAGTGTGTTATGATTAATGCGACTCAATGAGGCTTCAAACACAAATTGGAGATTACACTAAAATTCAGCGAGTTTCGATTGCAGTTTCCTTGAGCTCAACAAACATCAGTAAAGTTGCAGGGTGATTCAGATTGGGTTAATCCTTCGTACAAGCACTTCACCAACAACCACCAGACAATACACCCGAACATCAAACGCTCTAATATCTTAACCAGATCAGCCAGAGGAACTTACGATACGTTATCATGACGTTGTATATAGATTTTGTGAAAAATTCCGTGATGAGGCGTAGTGATATCATTTTTCATCTCCATGGCGACATGTTGAGGTAAGACACTGAGAAGGAGCTTTTCCTGAAAGAAGACATTGGGATCGATTAGGTCTGAGAGGGAGAGTAGAGAGAGATAGAAAGAAGACATTGGGATCGATTAGGTCTGAGAGGGAGAGTAGAGAGAGATAGAAAGAAGACATGGGGATCCATTAGGTCTGAGAGGGAGAGTAGAGAGAGATAGAAAGAAGACATGGGGATCAATTAGGACTGAGGGGGAGAGTAGAGAGAGATAGAAAGCAGACATGGGGATCGATTAGGTCTGAGAGGGAGAGTAGAGAGAGATAGAAAGAAGACATGGGGATCGATTAGGTCTGAGAGGGAGAGTAGAGAGATAGAAAGAAGACATGGGGATCGATTAGGTCTGAGAGGGAGAGTAGAGAGAGATAGAAAGAAGACATGGGGATCGATTATGTCTGAGGGGGAGAATAGAGAGAGATAGAAAGAAGACATTGGGATCGATTAGGTCTGAGGGGGAGAATAGAGAGAGAAAGAAAGAAGACATGGGGATCGATTAGGTCTGAGAGGGAGAGTAGAGAGAGATAGAAAGAAGACATGGGGATCCATTAGGTCTGAGAGGGAGAGTAGAGAGATAGAAAGAAGACATGGGGATCGATTAGGTCTGAGAGGGAGAGTAGAGAGAGATAGGAAGAAGACATGGGGATCAATTAGGTCTGAGAGGGAGAATAGAGAGAGAAAGAAAGAAGACATGGGGATCCATTAGGTCTGAGAGGGAGAGTAGAGAGAGATAGAGAGAAGACATGGGGATCGATTAGGTCTGAGGGGGAGAATAGAGAGAGAAAGAAAGAAGACATGGGGATCGATTAGGTCTGAGAGGGAGAGTAGAGAGAGATAGAAAGAAGACATTGGGATCGATTATGTCTGAGAGGGAGAGTAGAGAGAGAAAGAAAGAAGACATGGGGATCCATTAGGTCTGAGAGGGAGAGTAGAGAGAGATAGAAAGAAGACATGGGGATCGATTAGGTCTGAGAGGGAGAGTAGAGAGAGATAGAAAGAAGACATGGGGATCGATTAGGTCTGAGAGGGAGAGTAGAGAGAGATAGAAAGAAGACATGGGGATCCATTAGGTCTGAGAGGGAGAGTAGAGAGAGAAAGAAAGAAGACATGGGGATCGATTAGGTCTGAGAGGGAGAGTAGAGAGAGATAGAAAGAAGACATGGGGATCGATTAGGTCTGAGAGGGAGAGTAGAGAGAGATAGAAAGAAGACATGGGGATCGATTAGGTCTGAGAGGGAGAGTAGAGAGAGATAGAAAGAAGACATTGGGATCGATTAGGTCTGAGAGGGAGAGTAGAGAGAGATAGAAAGAAGACATGGGGATCGATTAGGTCTGAGAGGGAGAGTAGAGAGAGATAGAAAGAAGACATGGGGATCGATTAGGACTGAGGGGGAGAGTAGAGAGAGATAGGAAGAAGACATGGGGATCGATTAGGTCTGAGGGGGAGAGTAGAGAGAGATAGAAAGAAGACATGGGGATCGATTATGTCTGAGGGGGAGAGTAGAGAGAGATAGAAAGAAGACATTGGGATCCATTAGGTCTGAGAGGGAGAGTAGAGAGAGATAGAAAGAAGACATGGGGATCCATTAGGTCTGAGAGGGAGAGTAGAGAGAGATAGAAAGAAGACATGGGGATCCATTAGGTCTGAGAGGGAGAGTAGAGAGAGATAGGAAGAAGACATGGGGATCGATTATGTCTGAGGGGGACAGTAGAGAGAGATAGAAAGAAGACATTGGGATCGATTAGGTCTGAGGGGGAGAATAGAGAGAGAAAGAAAGAAGACATGGGGATCCATTAGGTCTGAGAGGGAGAGTAGAGAGAGATAGGAAGAAGACATGGGGATCGATTATGTCTGAGGGGGACAGTAGAGAGAGATAGAAAGAAGACATTGGGATCGATTAGGTCTGAGGGGGAGAATAGAGAGAGAAAGAAAGAAGACATGGGGATCCATTAGGTCTGAGAGGGAGAGTAGAGAGAGATAGAAAGAAGACATGGGGATCCATTAGGTCTGAGAGGGAGAGTAGAGAGAGATAGAAAGAAGACATGGGGATCCATTAGGTCTGAGAGGGAGAGTAGAGAGAGATAGGAAGAAGACATGGGGATCGATTATGTCTGAGGGGGACAGTAGAGAGAGATAGAAAGAAGACATTGGGATCGATTAGGTCTGAGGGGGAGAATAGAGAGAGAAAGAAAGAAGACATGGGGATCCATTAGGTCTGAGAGGGAGAGTAGAGAGAGATAGGAAGAAGACATGGGGATCGATTATGTCTGAGGGGGACAGTAGAGAGAGATAGAAAGAAGACATGGGGATCGATTAGGTCTGAGGGGGAGAATAGAGAGAGAAAGAAAGAAGACATGGGGATCCATTAGGTCTGAGAGGGAGAGTAGAGAGAGATAGGAAGAAGACATGGGGATCCATTATGTCTGAGGGGGAGAGTAGAGAGAGATAGGAAGAAGACATTGGGATCGATTAGGTCTGAGAGGGAGAGTAGAGAGAGATAGAAAGAAGACATGGGGATCGATTATGTCTGAGGGGGAGAATAGAGAGAGATAGAAAGAAGACATGGGGATCGATTAGGTCTGAGAGGGAGAGTAGAGAGAGATAGAAAGAAGACATGGGGATCGATTAGGTCTGAGAGGGAGAGTAGAGAGAGATAGGAAGAAGACATGGGGATCCATTAGGTCTGAGAGGGAGAGTAGAGAGATAGAAAGAAGACATGGGGATCCATTAGGTCTGAGAGGGAGAGTAGAGAGAGATAGGAAGAAGACATGGGGATCAATTAGGTCTGAGAGGGAGAGTAGAGAGAGATAGGAAGACGACATGGGGATCGATTATGTCTGAGGGGGAGAATAGAGAGAGATAGGAAGAAGACATGGGGATCGATTATGTCTGAGGGGGACAGTAGAGAGAGATAGAAAGAAGACATTGGGATCGATTAGGTCTGAGAGGGAGAGTAGAGAGAGATAGAAAGAAGACATGGGGGTCGATTAGGTCTGAGAGGGAGAGTAGAGAGAGATAGAAAGAAGACATTGGGATCGATTAGGTCTGAGGGGGAGAGTAGAGAGAGATAGAAAGAAGACATTGGGATCGATTAGGTCTGAGAGGGAGAGTAGAGAGAGATAGAAAGAAGACATGGGGATCGATTAGGTCTGAGAGGGAGAGTAGAAAGATAGAAAGAAGACATGGGGATCCATTAGGTCTGAGAGGGAGAGTAGAGAGAGATAGAAAGAAGACATGGGGATCGATTAGGTCTGAGAGGGAGAGTAGAGAGAGATAGGAAGAAGACATGGGGATCGATTAGGTCTGAGAGGGAGAGTAGAGAGATAGAAAGAAGACATAGGGATCCATTAGGTCTGAGAGGGTGAGTAGAGAGAGTAGAGAAAGAAGGTATGTATTACGCATGTACAGCTCAGAGTATATTTCAAACAAACGATCTTCCAGCATAACTCATTATGACTTGTGCCAATCATATGTTGACAAGCACAAGGGACGAGGGACGGCGACCTTGTCCTACATGCTCCTGTCTGCACAGGGTCAGTATAGTGTTAGATCCCATCAACATTTCAGGGGAAACGCCAAGGACAGACGTAACCTCCACTACGTCTTGTCTGACAGACACACACGCTCTTGTAATTCTCATAGCTTTCACCTTAAGGAATCAACAATGTGCTTTAGGAATCAACAACGTTTCCTCTTTTTAATATTACCTTTAAAAATACCGTGCATACCAAGTAGTGGAACTTAATGTCTATCTCAAATGTCAGCTGGAAAGACGACATATAGGTTAAAGGACTGTTCGATGCCCACTGCAGTCTTTCCGACAACTTCAGAACAAGTCAATCGGTTGCACCTGCCGAACCTTGCCGCTTAACTCACAAGATCAGCTGTTGCCATGTCTGCTTTAACATACCAAGTATAGAACTCACGCACATGCCACATCATGTTACTGATAGCTGTATACACCAGGGGACACTTGGACACCGCGTATGTTCCGTGTCATGTCATCAACCGTGGCATCGCCAAAAGTGAAGTTTGCCTTTATGTGGACTTATTCTTACACATTATTTTGTAACATTTCAAAACTATCAACCACCAAGTAGGTGCCAGCAGATATATCAACCTTAGCCACCATGGATAACACGTTTGAAATCGCGTCATAGCGTTACTAATTTCCTCTTTTTAATACAATCATCCGGCAGACCCATGGTTTCGTAGTAACTCTGGATGGATATGTTCAAGACGAACCGCCGACATGATACGACATTAGTTCACACAAGACCCGATGTTACTATTGTTGTATTGTTGTATTGTTTTGTCTGTACACGTGTGCCAACACCGTGAAACCTGTATCACAAACTGACAGAAAGTCTGCCCAAGCGTATGTATACTTACCAATTTTTCATTTTCCTCCTGTATTTCTAATCTAGCTGCTATACAGTTGCGTGTGTCAATGAACGTTTTTCTCTGAGACCTCTGTGTGAGATAATGAATAAATATCCCTGCTATGTTGACGCTCAGAAAGAGCACACCATTCGCCACAAGCTGGAAAAGAAAAAGATAACATCAACAAACGTAGAATCCAAATATTTGATACACTGTCAACATATATAAGCAGTTCAATCGTCTTATCTTCAGATGGTTTGTTTGTTGTCTAGCACCGCATTCAGCAATAATTCAGCCATCTGACGGTTATCTGTAAATAATCGATTTTGGAGAAGATAAACCAGTGTTTGATACTATGAGCAACGTCCCAACATCGGATAACGAAGTATAAATATATATATCTACATTCTGCAATAATTATTCTATCTAATTATTCAAGGAAGATAATATTTTAAGTGAGTGAATATGGTTTTACGACGCTTTTGGTGCTAACATTTTCAGCACTAATATTACGACAGGGGACAACAAGTTTCACTTAGAAACAATACAATCGCAATGGGACGTACACATATGACTGTATATTTAACTATCAAATATCCAGTGAAACAGTATATCATAAAGTTCCGTTCGATCGTTGTAACCGAATTGAGCATGTTAAGACTTGTTGAGCAAACGTGAAAACCGTAAATTATTCAATAATTTTATTCAATAATGTTTTCTTGGACTTAGGCTTTCAAGCGACCAATGTAGGCATGACCTAGACTCTGCCATCCGTCATTATCGTTTTCTTTAAATTTTATTTGTTTCAAAGCCGAAAGCCCAAGGATACAATTACTACTCCCGTGCCAACCACGTCTCCGGGGAAACCATACGAATGAAAACCCAATCTCAGATATACAAACATAAAGATGACTGAACATGTCAGAAACTGTGACAAGGAAAACTTACAAAGATCGTTTCGTTTATATAGAAACCGTTGTTCTCTGTGGGTGATTACGTCTAAAGTGCAATTCGATTTCACATCTAAAAAGGTGTCCTTGATACACGTCTTCTGCATTTTTAACCTTTGCAAACACACCTTTGCCTTGCTATATAGAATACTTAGATGTCAAATTCAACAATAACATCAGTTTCATTTAATTCTATCACGTATGGCCACAGACGATTTTGTTAGGTTCAATATTTACGTCTCAATTACGATAAATAAATAAGTTCATGAACCTCGCTAAAACAGGAACGGAGTGGTTGACTTAACACTAGATAATCCTAGCATGCTTAATTATGAAAATAATGAGGGCTAAATAGGACCACGTGGTCCCTCATGTTTGACATAAAGCTGCTTTATACGGTATTATAGTTCCAGTGCTTGAGCTTAATGTGGGAGGGAGTTTCGACGAGACGGAGCTTGTACACGTCGCCCACTTTGGTGAAAAGCGAATGAGCGGTAATGAAGCAAACAACTCGGGGATCGTAATCGGGTGGAATCCAGAATCCGAACCCATGACCCTGCCACGACCTAGACCCACATACAGAGAGTTGTGGCACATTTTACCACAAGACCACCTATGTCAGGAGTATGCATTGTACAAACATTATCTGAGGAATATGATGACCAAATACAAAAAGCACCTGTCTGGTTATTGCTTTATCCCACCATTGCGCTTCAACACAACCCGGTACTGGCAGTGAAAGCTGCCTCTTTGAGCGTAGCTGCACATAAACATCAGGAGTGGGTACTTTAACTAATGCATGTCAAAGATATTTCAGTACTTTCTCTTAACTTCCTTTCTTTGGTCGTGACATGTCTGTATATCGGCTGGTTAACCAAGGCATTTACTTTCCAATCAGAACGGTAGAAACAGTATTTGTTAAGTCCCTGGAAGGGTCCGCTTGTGCAGTTTAGTTTCCTACTATGTATGAAGGATCGATTTTGCGTTCCCTTCGTTACTTTGGAACACTTGATATTTCACTGATTAAGTACCTATATGAAAAGCACCATTTCAAACAACATCCATAAATTGGAAGTGCTGCTATGTGCAACACGTTTATTGCCAACGACGCCCCCGGAATGTTTGTTCCAGTAGTCTGTATACACAGGGGTCAGTCCTTAGCCTGGATACAAAACAATAATACTGTCAGCATTGAGCACAGACAAGAATAATTGGTTTGGATTTGGCAACTGTGAAAATGAAGTCGTAAAATCCTGTTTATATATCCTCATACTGCACAGACAAAATCGTATTCTATCGTCACGAAGGCCAAAATTGATCTCTGCTGTCCAGATCAATTAAGTAAACTGAATTAATGACAATAAGTGACAATCTGTTACCACGGAAACCCGCGAGTCACGCAAAGTTTCACAAGCGTTTGCTTGATATTGAAACTAGAACAAAAGAAAAACATGGAATCATCCAATATATAGCAAAAAATAGTTGTTTTGTTGACTCCCATAAGAGAAGGAGCAGCTGGGAAGTAACTAGTCCTGCACCATGACCGTGGAATATATTTATTTTATGAAAAAATAATAATCTAGAAATGCATACAAAAGCAAGTCTAGCCAGCTCAAGCTAGCTCCCAGCATAGGGAATCTTTTTTTTATTTTTAGAGTCAAGAAGGATATTGTGTAATATAAGATTTCAGAGACTGAATGTTAGTCTAGGAAGTAACCTACACAGGGGTGACTTGCCGTGTCACCGGTTTAAACTTTGGGGTAAAATGCGTTAATGAGAGTGAATTAAGTGAGGAGAGTTTTCCCGATTTCAGACTGTTGTGTGCTTTTTGCAGAGTTGATTTCCAGACGCATAACCCACCGGTTCCAGTGCTCCTTCTGATTTCAGAAAGCCTCTGAAAATTTAGCTGCATCATGAAGAACCCGACAAATTCCAATAATTAATCACCGAAGAGTAGTTTTTCGCAGAATCCCACACTTGTCAATACTAAAAGGAGATGCTTCACCTGGTGGATCCGTGTGAATGTGTCCATATAGGATCCGTTTATTATGCACATCATTGCTCAGTGAAAAATAGTCATGAAAGGTAAGTAAATTGTTCACGGAAAAAAAGGGAAGATTGGGTATCATTTTTGTCAATGACGTGTCAAATTTGAGGCTTTGAACAACTTTTCAACTATTGTGCAAGTGTCGGTGGACACTCTTTGATATCATCACAGAAACAGCATGCACGATTGTATCCCAAAAGTTGTAGAAACCCCTTCTTACAGAACAATCAATGCGTGTTTGTATAAGACATGACATAGTAGTGTTAGTAAACCTTGCAGTTCAAGTGAATGTATCCCACTCAACGACTGAATGACCATCGATTATAAACAACAACAGGAGGTATCTTAGAGAAGGCTCATTAACTTCATACTAATTTGAATTTACAAGACAGCATGTTTAGTTGAACTACCGCGTCTCTGGGACAAGAAATCTGTACAGAATTACTACTACATGTACCTTGAACACCTCTTCACTAGATGTGACTGGTCGGATTCAGGTATATACCTACATCTCCACTGGGACTGATTTTGCCTGAGCCAGACCAGGCTTCTTTGCTTTACCAGATAAAAGGACTCTTGCACTAACCGGCAGGTACATCTCTCCCTCGACAGTCGCTCTGTCACACGTGTGAAACAATTACCTAGGATTTGAGCTGTACGATTCCGACTGTATCGGAAGCAATCATCACTGTAAAAAAGTGATTATACGATCACTTTCAAAATAATAATGATTATACCAAGTGTTCGTGAAAATGTGATCGTATCCTGCTCCACCGGTGGCACCCGTCACACAAACAACACACGCAAAGGAAAGTCAAGTGTTCACAGGAAAAAACACGTGATCTTATGTTACAAGTCAAAATAGGGAATTGTGTCGGCGGACATCATGTTTGTCACTGATGCGTCAAATTGGGACATTTCGTCCACATGGCCACCATAAACTTGATGACAGTTTTGAAATCATCGCAGAACGAGCATGCTCGATTGTACCTCAAAAGTTGTAAAATGTAGACATAAAAAGGAAAGTTGACTTTAAGAAAGTTGAAGTCATCCCTCTTGTCATACTGTGTGTTGGAGACCTTTTTATCACTCTTGGTCTTTCCACATAGATGGTTTCACTGCTCTGTTTTATTTCTAAGTCAGGAGACTAAATCAGTGGAAGGGAATTGGCAATTTGACAATTATTGAATCAATATATCTGAAGCTTAAGTTGAACTTCTGTCCAAATTCCCTTGCCAATCCGATCAGAAATTCGAAATTCAGTGCACAAAAACGAATCAGTAAGAAGGGTTAGATTGGTGTCGATGCGGATGTCTTCTTCTTGCCTAAATTTCTCATCCCCAGATTTCACATGAACGTAATCAACGAGAAAGTCCAGTACGTCACCCAGTAAAACTACAGATGCCATTTGCTTTCCTATTTGAGAAACTTTTCTGCACCTGTGAAGATCTCACGACGTAAGTATATCTTTGGTCACCACGTTTTTAACAAATGGCCTATGCATCACCAAATGGAGTTGTTCCTTAAGTTTGTCATGTGGGCTAGTGGTGTTCAATGTTGAAAAATCAAATATCTTGACATAATAGAACGTGGTTCTTTTCTAAGATTGCAAAACTTCGAGCAAATCATTTGAAGTCTTGACAATCAAAATGGTAATAATTTACACATTCCATGATAATCACAAGAACTTCAGTTAATCATACTTTGCACCACAACTTTGATACAACGGGAAAATGTAAGTCACGGCAAACACGAACATTTACACTCTGATGATATTCAGGAATATTTCTCTGTAGCGAGATACACGTAGTTTCTTCTTCATATCAAAGACATTTATGTTTTCAGACATTAGAACTTTTCATCCCAAGTATTTTTGCACACTCAGCACGATTGGAATGCTCCTGGCCATCATCGAAGATAAACGCACGAAAATTGATTTTTCCAAGCTTGCCTTTAAATACAGGAGATCGATATCACCAGAGAAGGTCTGTGGCATTTCCAAATCCTCTTCGGATTTCATCCAGTGTCGTCCAGGAAAGCTGGCTTTTTGCGATAATCCCTTTCCAGACTTTCCAAGCAAAATCGTATTGGCCATAAGGTGGTTTAATTCTGCTGGGAGAGGGTTTCAGTATAGGCCTGTCTTTAAAATCGGCTGTGTGGTGAACGCAAGCAAACTGTAGATCGATCACAAGCCTTTGTAAAGGTTCGCGTTGTGTGATTTTTGTGCTTGGATTAACTTCATTTCACTGCGGTGCTGCTGAAACTTGTTGATGGGAAAATATCATCTCTCGACGTTTTTCCGGGTTACAACAAAGACTCTATCAATTTAACTCGGTCTGAAAGGTCGGTTTCTGCACAAGCTTGTTATTCATTGGGACAACTTTGAATGTTCAGTTTGAATAAAGATTTATTTCAAGGGGATAAAATGCATTAAGAAGATTAGAATTCGTGGACAAATAGACATGTTTAATTATTTGAATAATGAGTTGAAGATGTTAAGATGTTAAATGATACTGAGTTAAAGATAAAACATGTTTAAGTAGAAGCAATGACAAACGGTCTAAGAGAGAAAGAGGGAACTCAATGTAAGAAAATGTATTTTAGTGCTGATAGGCCATATAAATTGTCATTCGCATAAACGAATTCGCATTCTTATTCCGCCATTCAATTCAGGGGTGACTGTTTGAATACATACTATACATAACATCGAGGTGGGGGCTGGGGCGGGGGGTGGAGGGGGACGTAGCCCCGCCGGACTGGACATCGTTATTGCCGGTCGTCGTGATATGGCTGGGGGATTGCTAAAAGTGGGGTAGACACATATTCGGTCACTTGGAATTGTTATGCGGTGATTTCAAGGAAAAAGACAAGTTATCAGCTTAATCATACGAGTAATCCATGACGACATCTTGTAGAACTAGTGTATGTATCAACTAAAGGGTCAGCGTATAACTACTCACATTTAGTGTTGTGTGCATATTTGTAGGGTGTGGGAGAATACCAAAAGGTATATCACTCAATTCCAATATCTGGCATTCATAGTGTGTTGTTGTTATTTAACTTTGTAATCAAAGACAGGTGATAATTACCTCAACTTCAGGAGTAACCAGGAATGACCAGCAGAGAATGGGTGAAATGGGGTTTAACGTGGCGTTTTCAAGTTATTGAACTTATATAGCGACTTGCGTGCACATGTGTGTGTATGTGGCTGATTGTACTAGTCCGGACTAATGACTAAAGATTTTATAGTGCTAACCCACTCAGACACATAAAACTGACTCCGAGTCGATCAATCCTTGCTTCAACCCTTTAATGCCGAGCGCCAGGCAGGGTAACAACACGTTCCATCTTTTAACGTTTTTTTGAGTGGTCCGGCCAGGGATCGAACCCCGGCCTTACGCTCTCTGGGCAGACGCTCTACCAACAGACCACGGAGGTGGTGCTGACTAGAAGAAGATGACATTACCACGGAAAGAACATCTTAGAAAGTCCGGATATCGATTTCCCCATATAAATACTTCGAGAAAGAGCCATCTTAAAAGATGATATTTACGTAGACACAAGGGCTGCTACAGGTATGGAAAAACATCTTGAGTTCAATGAGGGAAAATACTAATTTAATCTTCAGCGTTCCAAAATAGCTTCCTCTAAATGAAAAAAAGTTTTTTCCAAAGTTTGACCTCAGATGTTCGAATGTGAGCCCCGGATGTTTGAAAAAGAGAGAAGCCAAAGAAAATGGTATAAAAGTAGTAAAAACGGTCGTGGAATCAACATTGATTTTCAAGACGCTCTGAGACACATGACTCCAATTTGTTAGTTGTCGGGAAAGTGGTGTCTGAAGATAATGGTCTTAGCATAGTCTCCCGCGTAACCTCAGTATTTGATATCAATTTTACTTGACCTTGTGTCAAATGATTTGTACTGAAAGTACTTTTGGGTTGTGCGTGCATCTAAGTTATGGTGACACACATCTACAACAATTTGCGGTGTCTATCACCAGTAGTCGGCAATTCATAATGTGACAGATGTTAAGACTGAAAAGCAATGGTGTTATGAAGGTTATCCAGTTACACATGTTGACATGGACTTCATTTGTACAAAGCAACAACAAGGAGACCAGTGATCTATATCACCGCAACTCTCTCCTGTTTGGAATTATGGTACGGGCTTATATGACATATGCTTGGATGTTATAAGAACGATGTTGTTAACACAATACAGGGAAGACGAGGTATGATAACAGCTCTCTTGAACAACTAATTCTGACAATTTGGCAAGGCTACGAATTTTTATAATTAAGGTTCTAAACTTTCGATTCTTAAACAATTGAGCCACAATACTCTTTACTCACCTGAATTATAAAGACATTCATTAATGACGCTTAAACCTTGTAATGTCGACAAACGTCTACGGAACGGAAGTAAAACTGGCACCTTTGTTAACTCCCATTATCACCACGACGTTTGAGCTTTTTGCGCCTTGTGGTGCCTGAGAGTAAGGTATTTAAATATTTTGCTAACTTGGATCTTATTAATATTTTTACGAAAAACATTTAGCTATCACAATGATTTGAACAAAATGATAAGATGTTGTTATAACAAGGAACACCCATGCCAAATTTAAACATCATCAGTCCAGCAGTATCAGAGAAGATGTTTTAGAACATCATGGTTAAAGTGCAAAGGTCTGCGGTCTGGTTACCAGGGGTCCCAGCATCATGCAAGTGGCACGCCATAAGACAGAAACCTCTCTTTGAAGAGCTGTAGGTCCTTTGCTCGACGGTAATTGTTTGGCGTGATTTACATGTTCCCGTTGTAGCAAAGTTATGGTGTAAAAGCATGATTAGCTATAGTCTTGGAATTTTCATGAAAATCATGTCATTAAAGTTTATTATATGTCGATATAGGATTTCTGTGACTACTGAGTGTGACGGACAACAACATGCCCAGATATCAGTCAGATGAGCAAATAATTTTGGTTCTATTCTTTGGCGTACTTGATGTTGTTGTGATGAGAATAAACAATGTATTTGACATTCCATGTAACCAACATACATGACAAATGGCACCACTATACCAATTCGCTAATTATTGCAAAGGTTCATGTATTTCGAACGTGTCTCCGTTAACTGGTCCGGGAAGGAGACGGTCAGAGGAATTTCATTTTCATATCATTTAAACACTAAATACTGAACCCATCTGCCCTATACGTACTATGTTTTTGTCAGTTTATAGACTAGAAGAGTTGATATGACGATTAAATGGTTTATTAAAATAAATGAAAATGTATTCTGATTTCTCGTAATTGGAAAGCGTAGCAGAGGCACTCAATACAGACTCTAGGGACAAATCCGACATACATGATGCACCAGCATGCTAACCAGGAATACCACACAGATATTGTCAGCCGTAGCGTCTGTGCCCTACCAGGAGCCGATCATGACAAGTCCCGATGGAACGTACATGTACCTGACCACTAACACCTGGAGTAAAAAACGTGTTTACACATGTAGGTAGATAATTATGTAAATAATTCACTGTGGCCACATCAAATTCTGTATTACTGATATTGTTGAACATACCCTCTACTCAGGGAAATAATAACACTCTCCTAAGATACATAAGGCTATACTTCTATTCCTATTAAACACTGAAATGGGTGTGGACAGGTGGCGGTAGGAGCTAGTGATAAGAGCGACCTCAGCGCAACCAGATCTCAATAGCGTTTCTTTCAGTATTTAACTTCGCTTTGTTTGCCAGTATTGTTGTGATCTACGCGTGAATATGCACACACATCATCCACTATACCCTTTGGAAATCAATAAAAACAGATATAAACAAGGTTAACAGAGATTGACCCCAGTGACGACCCTTCTCTGACAGCATAATCTGTTAGAGCTTCAAAGCGTACACATCCCATGAGACCCCTCACACCATGCGTGATCGCATATACTGTATCAAGAAGCTCTTACCCGCGATACACAAACAGCTAAAGCCGATCCCCATTCACCAAATTTTTGATGATAATAAGTCAACAAGTCCCAGCCAGGATGAACGCCCTGAGAATTCAGCAGACAGTTAACACTTCATGTTCCCAGCGCACCTGCATGCGTGGAGTACCTACATGGGAGTACGAACACACGAGTATCTCATCCCTTTCATCTACCCCGGCAGTACCACTCGCTGTTGATGATGCTACATCCGGGCTCTGTTATTAATCATACCTCCTGACGCGGTTCTTGTGTCTACATTGCATGTTTTGTATGTTACCAGGAAGCTCAGCTCAAGTTGAGAAAGTGTATTTCTACTAATACTGTATCGGATATTATCAGGTGTGCAATCTTAAGATGCTATGTATTCTTGTATACTTTGTTAAAAGGGTTTCTATGCTCCATCATCTGATTTCCTCAACCAGAATTAATATTGGGGTATTATGTTTAAAAGAGATAACGCGATTTATCTGCGACCTGAATAAAGACAATTAACTCGAAGACTCGTAAACCATCCGAATAAAAGCTATTGATCCGTAGTTCAAGACAAGCGGTCTGTATATTTTAGATCACCAATGATGTTTTTGTTACTATCCAAAAGTAAAATCGTCTTCAATGATATATTCTGTTAATGCAGTTGTCGCACAAGTCTAGTGTCTACTTACTCACTGATGTACTTGGATGGTATATCAGTCAAGTTGTTCCTGTGACACAGTTTGTACATTTTATCATAAATTGTGTTAACCCGTCCTCATATCTTCATATCTTCCATAGAGAGCTGCATAAATGGAGAGTATACTTGACAGACCACAATAGTATACTCAAAAACAAAAGTTCCTGTGACACCAATATTTTAGTGACTGTATTTTTCAAACAAGTAAAGTTTGGTTTTCAATATTGTAGTACAGGTATGGAATCAAGTCACAAAAACGCAACTGCTACATTCCATGCAAAAGTTTACTTTTATGCAAGCCCCATGCATTTCACTGCCCAAGAATGGGTATAAAAACATGTGCGTTAACGGGACTCCATATGCATTGTTTTGCATCGTGCTGACAACAACCACTCAGAAAAACAACAAAATTACGCAATTATTCAACATTACGAAATGCAGCGCCTGTCCGAAAATGAGCGTCTGGTATGCTTGAAGCAGGATCGAGTCAACGTGATGTTGCAAGACAATTGAACGTCCACAGAAACACCATTTGGTGTTTATGGCAACGTTGGCAACAGACGAATGCAGTCAGAGACCATCCTCGGAGTGGAAGGCTACGCGTAACCAAAAATCGACAAGACAACTGAATTCGAACAACACACCTACGAAATCGATTCCAGTCAGCAACAGTGACTGCGAGAAGCATCCCTGGCCTTCGACGAATATCTTCACAAACCGTACGTCGCCGACTCAGAAGTGCAGGGATTGTCGCCAGAAGACCCGCGAGACGTCCCTTTTTGACAGGAAACCACCGTCAAGCACGTCTACAGTGGTGCAGACAGCGTCTACGCTGGACGGCCATGCAGTGGGGACAAGTTCTTTTCACTGACGAGTCTCGTTTTCACCTCAACCACAGCGATGGACGGACTCGAATGTACCGACGTCGAGGTGAACGTTACGTCAATCATTGTGTCATGGAAGAAGATCGGTTCGGGGGCGGCAGCGTTATGGTATGGGGTGGGATTACAGCAAGACAGAGGACCCGTTTGATAGTGGCAGAGGGAAATCTGAATGGACAGCGCTACCGCGACGAGATCATTGGCCCTGTTGTTCTACCGTTTTTGCGTCGTCATGGCCCAGGCATTCCCTTTCAACATGACAACGCCCAGCCTCATATTACTCGTCTTGTTCAGGATTCTCTTCAACAAAACAACGTGAATGTCATCGCTCCCCTGATCTCTCACCAATCGAGCACATGTGGAATCAGATGGATCGGCGCTGTTCGACGTCAACCACGTGTTCCACAGACACTCCAGGAACTTCGAAACATGCTCCAGCAGATATGGACAGATATCCCACAGGACTTTGTGCGACTCCTTGTCCGTTCCATGAGACGAAGATGTGCTGCTTGCATCACAACCAGAGGTGGACACACACGCTATTGATTTGTAAATTGACATTTTGGCATGTTCATGGGTTGTGGTTTTTTATGAAATCACGCATTTTCTGAAGTCAGTATGGCAAATTAAACCATTAGAACACTTACAGGAGTCTTTTATCTGTTGCAAACCGAAATTGTTTCAGATTTGGTAAAAAACATAACTTTGCATTAAATCTTATTCAATGTCACAGGACTTTTTGTTGTCCAGTATAGTTTCCTAATACTCGGAGGCTACACGATGAAGTTGCTCAGACAATACTTGACAGACCACAATAGTAGTTTCCTAATAATCGGATGCTACATGGTGAAGTTGCTCAGACAATACTTGACAGACCACAATAGTAGTTTCCTAATACTCGGAGGCTACACGGTGTAATTTCTGAGACAATACTTGACAGACCACAATATTAGTTTCCTAATTGACTCGGAGGCTACACGGTGAAGTTTGCTGAGACAATACTTGACAGACCACAATAGTAGTTTCCTAATACTCGGAGGCTACACGGTGAAGTTTCTGAGACAATATTTGACAGACCACGATATTAGTTTCCTAATACTCTGAGGCTACACGGTGAAGTTTCTGAGACAATACTTAACAGACCACGATATTAGTTTCCTGAGACTCGGATGCTACACGTTGAAGTTGCTGATCAAAAGGTTCACCTGAATGGGGATGGGATAGTCACTCATTTCCGCGCTTGTTTCCCATCCACAACTTATTGTTGTAAGATACATTCAGTAACGAATTTTCAACACATTTCCTTCAATTGAATAAGAAACTCTGTTCATCGATAAAATCATCTCAGCATTTAGTCGCGTTATTTGTCTCCATAGAGTCTGATTCGTCAGCACAGAACTTTCCATTTCCACTTTGTACTTGTGTTAATCACAAACGGCATCACGTTTTATTGCAGTATATTAACAATAGATCATCCTCACAAAAAAGGCCATCCCTTATCTATAGCACCAGACCTTTATTACATACCCTTCATACATACGCACCAAAGCAACATCAACATCTTCAGGAGATCATTGGGAATATGTACGTATAAAACCCTCGACCCTGTTTCTTCGTATGTGTCTGTCTTACAGCTTTGGCGTCCCCAGACACCTAAATAGACATTGGTCATCAGCAAACTTGACTTTACAGCCATACTTGGGAGAAATGTCAATTGGAGAGTCTTGGCTTTGAGCCGATAAGACGTCGGCGAATAATACAAACTATGAACGGTCAAATGGGAAGTCTTGTAATCATTATCTCCCCTTGTGATGAACTCTCTTTGTAAGAAAATCGATAAACGAAATGGGGAAACCGTACAGAGCAATGTATTGGCATCAAGGGGATTTACAAGCGTCGTTTATTATCAACAAGAGTCTGCAATGAAGGCGTTAATTAGATTTTCTCACTGAAGTATCTAGCTGTTTGGACAAGCGAGAGGAAAAGGTCTTAGAGTATCTTGCTCATATCTCTGCTGAAGTAAAATCGTTTACTTAATTAATTTCTCCATTCATCAATTTCCGTAACAACTTTGACGAGGAAGAGTATGTCATTATACTGCAATCTTCCCTGTCAATTTTGTATTACGTAGCTTAAACATCAAAGACGAGCGTCACCATAGATAATCAGTGGTAATAGAAATTGCATAAAATTCCATCTAGATGGTTTTCTTTGTTTAATCTTCATTTATACAGTTTCTGTTATTGTAAGAAACGTTTACGGTCTGTAAATCTTTGCAATTTTCATTTAAGAAATCTGTAATCTTTTGAATCATCATTTTATGCAAGGACATGACCAGTGACTTCGAAGGAGGAGTATTGCATGCACGTTCTGTGTGGTGTATGTATCTTCATGTACAACAGACGAGATTAAAATAAAACATTACCCACTTTGTTGATACAGGACATTTCCATCTTGACTAACTATACTCGAATCTTGCATTAGAATCTAAGTGATCACAACCTATACCAACGACTCAAACGAAGATGCTTTACCAATATACTTGTACCAACCAAATACAAAGTAATACATCAAAGTACAAACATGTGTCAGGCAAAGCCTTGTAACTGTGCATGCGAGATTTGATGTTCCTTATTTGGAAGTTATGACGACCCCGTGGGGATTCCGGGTCAGAATGGTCCCCAGCAGTCTATGCTGGTCGTAAGGGGTTTCCTTTCAATGGACCGGGTGGCCAGACACGGTATTTCTAATGAATCGGGTTTGATTCTTGTACAGATACAGATACACTACGTGCGTCACAGCAGGAGGACCATACATACCACACAACCCCCCGTTAACAACGATCCTCTGAAATAAATACACAGGAGTACGAGTGAGTAGCACTGAATGATAATGTAGCAGTAGACACACAAGTGCATCAGTGAGGCGTATGGTAATCGTTAAAAAAAGTAGCACAGCCAAGCTTTTCCCTTCCATTAGTCGCCAATGTTTATTCAGTGACCGTGGAAGTGTCCTTACTTGCCCGGCCAGTACCAAATCATCCATCGACTCATTTAGATATTCTCCCCTCTCGACTGACTCACCTGCAACCCAGGTTGCTAAGTTTCATTATCTCCGACTAATGTAATGAATTGTAAACTTTAATACATCCGCTCCAGGTAAATGTTACACCTGTGCATATCAATGGCTTTCCGCGTAAATTAAATATAAAAGGCAAATATTTGTACGATTAATAATTTTATCTGATCGGCCAAATTATTGTTTTGAACATTACCCCCCTCCCCTCCCCCCAAAACACACAACAAAAACAAACCAAAAATCCAAAACAAACAAAACACACAACACACAACACACACACACACACACACACACACACACACACACACACACACACACCACGCCCAACGAATTAGTGCCAACCGTGAACCCTCATTCGAAGTTTATATACGAATAAGGTATTACAGTAAAGGTAAAACATTCTCTTATCTCTGTGTTTTTCTTTGAAACAAACATTACCACCTGTATG
>NW_025964225.1:0-23542 GCF_023055435.1 Haliotis rufescens | reverse complement strand
CCTGAAACAAATATATCCAATACAGCCGATGCAAGTCAATCATATTTGGCAAGACTAGATTACTGCCGTTATATATTTTATCAATATAATCAAACAATTGTTTTTATTTTTGTAAAATATGTTCATTTCAGAAACTAGATGTTAGTCTAGCCAGCGGTCTAAACTCGCATTAATTTGGTTACATGTTTCATTATTTACAGTATTCGTGAAGAATATGTAACAATTAGCCACAACTAGAGCCTTTGGTAGGAGTAGAGGGAATGATAAGCATAGACTTGCTAAGTATTTTATGATATTCATGCTAGCTCAAAAGAAACTTTGATTTATGTTTGTAGTACACCCCAAAAAGAGGGATAACACAAGTGATATATTAAGATGACATACAACTTATACATACTTACGTGTATAAACTACTATCAAACAGTGAGGATAACAGGTGTTTGCATAGAGGTGAGCGTATCCTGCACCACCGGTGGAACAAACACGCGCAAAGGCAAGTTAGTTGTTAAACCCGAAAAACACGGAAACGATTAGCACAAGTCAAAACAGAGAATTTCATCGGACATAACTCCATTTGCTACTTCTGTGGTAGTCACCAATCAACTCATTTATACTTCCAAAAATTGCTTTAACCCTTTTAAAGCTTTTGAGACATTCAACAGTATCGGTTTGGTCTGACAAAGCAAGAAGCACAAATGGGGCATGTTTCGGCCAATAATTAGAGTATTCTTGCAAGTCTAAGGGTCCAACAGGAGTTATTTCTGCGACATGCTATTTCAAAACCCAAAATTCAGAGGGATATATATGAAAAGAAAAATTGAAATAATACAAATATAAAGTCCTTCCAGGTGAATCCTATCACTTGAAATCAAATTAACGAAGCAGATTTTAGTCAATGACACATCTCTTGGGGTAGAAGTTCATCTCTGTCACCATGCTATGGTATTTCTGGAAAGGAAAGTTAACTTACAAAGTTGTAATATACGTGATAGGCTTAATGTTGCTGATTAAGCGCAAAGATATCAACTCTAACTGACTGCTCAGTAACATTCATGTAATATTAGTAATATTCAAATAAGTGTACTTGTTCTAGGTGTGTGTGACGTGGATACATATATATAAGCGTATAGAAGAAACGTCAACCAACTTGTAACTATGTATAAAATAATAAATTAGCCATGTCCTTCATATGTAACTGATCTTATACCACCAGCTGTGTCACAGAAGGTCAGTTATAATCTCAGAAAAAGCCATGATTTTGTAGTTCCATTTGCACGGACATCTACGTTTAAAAGGTCTTATATTATAGATACATTAGGCCAATGGAATAATCTATCATCAGGAATCAGGGATAGTCCGTCAATATCATATTTTAAAGCTGTCGCATCTGAGCAGCCTACATCACCACCTATGCACTATAATTGCGGTGAGAGATCTTCAAACTTATTGCACACTAGATTGAGACACAATTGTAGCACACTAAATTCCAACCTGTTTCGTGTTAATTATCTGATACTATTTCCTGTAAATGCGGAGCTTCTTGTGAAAATTCATTCCATTTCTTCTTCCAATGTACCTTATATGATGATATTAGGGAGACATTACTGACAACTATCGATAATCTTGGAGGACAAAAAACTCTAAATAGTATTCTTTTTTGTGATCCAAACTTAGATGTTTTCCTAAATACAAAAGTATTCTTGTCTGTACACAAATTTGTAGAAACGACTAACAGATTCAGTAGCTAGCATATTATTGTTTCCAAACTGTTAATCATTAATATTGTTAAATCTATATACAACACTAACATGTACATGTATCATATTAGCATATGTATGAGAGGCACACTGTCTTCACTTTCCAGCACATTGTACATATCCTTCATATTAGCACTGTATATAAATTTATATTGCGCACTATGTTTCCACAATGTGATGCTTCAACTGTAAATTGTTAATTTTCATTATGCAATATTATGTATAACTGTATATAGGGAGAAGGTGGTAATAAGTGCGAATCAGGTCCTAACACATCTGTTTTGTCATGTATCACGCGCTATACAGTCGAACCTCGCTTATCCGGACAATTGCTTTTTCTAAAATGTTGTCCGGATAAACGAGTTTCTGGATATCTGAATACCTTGTTAACTGACCAGAAGTCCTTCCCCTACCTCAATTCTACCGAGGCATATGTGAAATGAATGGCAAAAATATGATTTATGAAGGATCGACCAATTACTAATAAAATACATTGTGCTGTACAGACCTACGCAGCATGCTGTGACAGCGCACTGCATTATTGAAACGGCTGAAGAAATGCATTGGTAGCCTAGTTTAGACTATGCACTTGTTTTGTGTACAGATACGACGGCGAGGTTGGGCCAACCTGACACACATGAGCATCAATAGCCATGTTAACCTGTACTAGTTGAGTGCCAAGGTGAAGTCATTCATATGTGAAAAATGTTGTCGAGGCATCTGTAAACGGCTAAAGAAATGCAAATGTAGCCTAGTTTAGATTATGCACATGCTTTGTGTACAGATGTGACGGCGAGGTTAGGGCAACCTGACACACATAAGCATTAATAGCCATGTTTACCTGTACTACAGTCCGTTTGACTCCAAATGAGAACGATGAATTGCAAAATAACTCGAAATCCAGAAAAGTGTATGAAACATCAATACGGTACTTGACCATGAATACCCTGTACCCAACAAAATCTGAATTTTGTTTAATTTAAGACCCATGACGGATGAAGTTCTTTAAGAAACTATCATGTAATTTTGTATAGAAATGTGTACATGACACGTAGGGGGGACAAACCGTGGAAGGCACAGCGCAAGCACGCATGCACTGCACGTTCTGTGGTAGGGGAAATGACAGAGCGTTAGAGGGGCCGTCTCATGATAATTTCAGTCGCAATCTGACTCGCTCATGCCATAGATCTCGTCGTCGGAACTGCTGGTGCCTGAACCGACTGCCACTATTATAGGTTGGACTGTTGCTGGCCGTAGTCCATCTCGTGACCAATAACGTGGCTCCATCTCGTCAACGACTGTGGCCACACAACGCCCTAATATTTTTACTGTTACCCGACAAAGGGATTCCTTTACGAGTTGTTCAACGTCTCGTAATTTGAACGTTGTGTTCGATCGTCCAACGTCACCCTTGACGATGCCCCATACCAACTCGATTGGATTCAGGTCGCAGTGATAAGGTGGCAGTCGTAAGACAGCGTGACCCTGACCCTTGATGTAACTGTCAACTTTATACACGGGGTCAGGTTTCATAGTTTTGATGATTTCATAGAGCTGTGGTTTCGTCGCTCGAGAAGGAAAAGTAATGTTCCTCCGTTGCAGCCAAGTAACCATGTCTCCTTTACGGTTATTAGAGGTTGGAGTCTTGCTTTCTGGATCCTGCACACTATGATGCGGTGCATTGTCCATGACAATGAGAGACTTGGTAGGCAAAGCAGGGACTAATTTATCTTTCACCCACTCCAGAAATACATTGCCGTTCATTTCTGTGTGGTAGTCCCTGTTGTCTTTGGCCTTGGCTCTAAAGACGAGGTCACAGTCTGGGAGAAAACCCTGACTAGCAGAACCAGCATGGAGAACTATGAGTCTTTTACCCTTTCCCATTGGTAACTTTCTACCAGACTCCTTACAGTCACCACTGGGTACCCACTGACTGCTGGCTGTGTGTGACGCATTTACCCATGTCTCATCTAAGAAGACGGGCTCATATCCTTCTTCACGTTTCTGCTTGATGGTACGAAGGTAATGATTTCGGAGACGAACAATGTCAGACCGTTCACACAACACAGCCCTATTTTCTCCAGTCATCTTTTTGTATTTGTAACCAAATGTATGCAACAGCTGCCATAGTTTATACTTTGTAACACGTAAATCATGGTCAGTTTCAAGGTGTTTCTTCAAAATTCTTAGGGACAGGTACTTATTTTCTGAGTGCAGTTTAACAATTGCACGTCTGACTTGATCCCTCTGAAAACTGTCTAATTTATCAACCTTGCGTGGTTTTGACATGTTCCCTACCTCCTTGGCCTGACTATTTGTATCTCATCGACTAACAACATTTTTAAGTTTCTGAGGGGACATACCAAGAGCTTTTGAAGCTCGTTTCAAGTATTTATTAATTGCATAAAAAGGCTTTGCTCTTTCTGCTTCACTTCTAAAGAAATCATACACATTCAACATCAACTGTTTAACATCTGCTGAGTAGCGCATCTTGTCATTGAATGAACACGGTCACTGTGTAGCACGTGCAGACCGCGCTTGCGCTGTTCCTTCCACGGGTTGTCCCCCTACGTGTCATGTACACATTTCTATACAAAATTACATGATAGTTTCTTAAAGAACTGCATCCGCCATGGGTCTTAAATTAAACAAAATTCAGATTTTGTTGGGTACAGGGTATTCATGGTCAAGTACCGTATTGATGTTTCATACACTTTTCTGGATTTCGAGTTATTTTGCAATTCATCGTTCTCATTTGGAGTCAAACGGACTGTAGTTGACTGCCAAAAATGTTGTCGAGGCATCTGTACATCTTCTTTGTCGAATTGCATTATTAAAGTACATCAAGATGAGACATCATATACATTCATATATATTTGATGAGCACAAAACCTTGAAGTATAGCCAGGACATTTCCTCGAAACTATGGGCGGCCATGTAGCTTCAATATCTTATAAATTATATCACTGAACATAGGTCAAGGTGTATTCAGTAAACAAAGATCTGAAGGGCTGTATTTCCTTCATCGAACACACTATGCGTTCATCACAGTTTGTGACGGATTACGGATACGAACGAACTAGCACTTGTTTGGAAGGTAGGTTTTGTTAAGATTTGTTATCTTGTTCTCTCTCTACCCTCTACTTCCTTAATCACAATTTAAATCCTAAATAGACCGTCGGGCCTAACACTGTGGCAATTGTAGACCCTCTGTTTCTGTATTTACTTGAGCTCAATTCCCCTAATGTTTACACATCTCATAAGACTAAGTCATCAATGATGTCAAAGCTGTCTGACATGTTTCTTATGAACAGTTTATGAAGCTAAACAATGTCCAAGTGACTTAAGCACAAAAATACGCGCTATCCATTTGATCGACAGTTGTATGTGATTTTTGGGGAGAGGGGGTGCTAACTACTACTTAAAAACAGAGATCATATTAGATTACTAATGAGATGTGATAAGGCTCAGGTTATGAAACAATCTGAACTCACAGTCTTGAAATACTACACAATACACTGCCTGGGACCCCAGCTTCAATGGCTACAGTGTGCAAAGATTGTTTGTGAATGAGATAAGCTATATTGTTAGATTTAGTTCTCAGGATATTAGTTCTTGAAATGCATGACGTAGCAGTCCCCTCATGTACTCAATATATGCTATTTCAGTATCCAAGTATCTTCAGGCGACATTTCCCAGACAGTGGAAAATATTCATCCTTATTCCAACGCAATATTTACAAGCAAATGAGTAAAAGGGACAAACGATTTCTGTGATGAGTGAAGCACCGTGTGTGTGTGTGCGCGTGCGTGCGTGTGTGTGCGTGTCTATGTGTGTGTATATATATATATATATATATATATATATATATATTTATATATATACTTATTGCCACTTCCACGCTATATATTGTATATAGCGTGGAAGTGTCAATAAGTATGGCATCCCTTTGTCTCCTTGGACAATATTTGTAACAAATAAAGAAAACCACACACATCATACCATATAACATGTCTCTTATTCCTGTGTGTAGTATATTAGATACACTGCAAAAAAACTGAACAAGTATGTGTGTAGACTTTATGGTCAAGTACACAGAGCGGATTAACAGTGACAGTGACAAGTGACAAATTGTTTATTTTTGTCTCATCGGAGATACAGGTTATAGGCATATACATTATTATAAAGGTACTCTATAAAGTATCTCTGCCACCCACGATGTGGGTTATAAGAGACCATACATAATGCATAGTAAAACAAATTGAGTTAAAACATATAAAAAGCAGTATAAATATATATGGTGTTATTGGTAGTGATATTTTCTTCGAATAGCCGTTTTGTAGCACATACTACCTAGTGTTGAAATAATATTATAATCATTTAGAATATATACAAGCTCAATATTATCATTTAAGTGGCCATTTGTGGGGTTAAATACTTGTGGAAGGTGGGTAACACGAATATCATCATAAAGTGAGCAGTGGAGAAGAAAGTGAGTTTCATCTTCTACACATCCAGGGCATTATTTACAAAAACGTTGGTTAACTGGCACAGGGTGATTAGAATAACGTCCCAATTCAATCTCGAGCTTCATTGAACCGCATCTTAAAGATGATAAAACCGACCTTTTATAACGGGGAAGAAGGACATAAGGCTCTGTATAAATAGCTGTTTTAAATGTTCTAAAGGTTCTCATTTTCAGTCGGGGGTGATTGCATTGCATTCTTTATTATAATCACTTGGTTTGAGCTCACGTTGGTTTGTACGGGATGCCACGAAGTGATTTGTAACATGCTCTCGTGCGCATACCAGATTAGCCAACTGAGTGGATTGCACAGAGGATGAAAGCTATATCATTATTACTTAAAAGTGTTAAATTTGGTCTGACGGTTTAATTGTACGGTATACATTGTTATAATGTAAAATCTCCGCGGAAAATCGCGTTTTTTAAAACAGTAGTCCGCGGAAAAAGCATCCTACGCGTAAAAATATAATCAAAGATTTAAAAGTACTCCGAAAAATCGTCGCGGATTGTCCTGTTTTTGATAAGAGCTTTCAGCACCAAACATACCTTTATTATTATTCATAACACAATACTATTATTGTCTGATCTTAAGTTTCCGGACATCATACGTTTTCTATCACGAATACTTGCACTATAACGAGGGGTGTGGCATCACACAGAAAGTGTAAATACTCCGATCATGGCTTGTTTTTATGATAACGTTGTCTTTTATAAATGAATGAGATGTTTTACAGTTGTTCATGTGAAAAAAATATGAATGTTTATTCAGCGTCCGAAAACTCATAACACGGGGATATATGTTGTATTAATGTCTTATGTTTTACAAAAGGTAAGTAAGTACAAGGTAAGCTTTTCTCAATATGCTTTAACATGGGAAAGGGTAAGACATTGCACGTTTGTAGCAGTATTGCTGGCGGGTGCGCTGAAGCTATTCCCAATTTTTTTTAAAGTACTGATTTAATTTCGAAATTTTACTGCATCCGCCATCTTTGTTTATTTGACTTTACTTTTGCCACTGACTTATTACATTTGTTGGTATGAATATTGTCCAAACGGCACGAAATTGCTAAAAAAGCAATGTTTCAAATATTTCTGGGGGCTCAGTCAACAAACTACGACTGTAAATGTATTGTACAACCGATGCAAGAAAATAACAAAAGATTTTACAAATTCAAATTATGAACATGTTGAATATGAATACTAATAACTGTACTTTTTAGAACAAGAAATGTATACATTGACGTATTCAGATTTAATTGATATTTTGCCTTTCTTCTATAAATGCGAATTGTATTTATTGTGTTTCTTCATTTACAATTCCACAAGGCACAAAACTTGCTTACATTTAAAACAAATAATACTCTGGTTATTGCGCAAAGAAGAATCCAGTACCAATGAAAGTACCATAGCAATCATATAACATATCGCAACTTCATATTTATACTCATACAAAATGAACTCTTGTACGGTAATTCAGTTCATGCTTTCATTGGCAGCTTCAAGATATATATTGTGTATGATTAAAATAGATGAGAGAACAACAGTATCGCTAAATGATCCCCCGTGCCGTACCATTTCTAGGAAACGAGTGAACAGTTTGGTATCAACTGTTTGGTTTCGCAAGGTTCGTAAAACATGGTATTACACATAGGCTCGTTTCGTATTTTATTAATCGCCTCTTTTATGCAAACCCAATTATCGAAAACGAACGGAGAATTCCATGCTTGTTTTTCTGCGCGAGGGAATATAATTTATATAATGTTTTCTAAATTAAACATTCAATTATCGTTCCAACAGAATTCAGAAATTACATATGTTAGCAGTTTAGGAAGTTATACACAGCATCTTGAAAATGAACAAAAAGAAGAAAAATAGTTTATTTATGTGTCACTATTTAAGCACCCAACCACGTAAGCACTAAGTAAACAATGGCATTTAACCCTCAATTACTATTAGTTAATTAGTATAGTTAACCTGCAGTATACTGTATGGCCTGTCCTCATTTCGCCTACAACCTTATCAAAACAAATTTACAGCTGACTGCACATAAGTCAAGTGCTGTGTTACCTCTAAAATAATGAACTGACCCAAAAGAAGGTTAAACAGACAAGACAATCTTAAAGCTTCATACATTGTTTAATAGCTGCGCGTTCGGTTCCAAATTCAATTTATCGGGGTTAAATCTACAGGTAACCTAGCTCTACATTGAAAACACAGTATGTTTATCTCCTAATTGGGTATCGATAGTTTGTTGTGGTATTCAGTGTATTATTACTCTCGTCCCGTCTATAGGATAATTATTAAATTTTCGCTGTGTTCATTGAAATTCCTTCTTTCCGATTAGCTAAATTGTTCACATGTTATTGCATTCCTTTCCCAATGAATGTAAAAACTTAAGCCATGCCCACAGAGGCGGACTACTTTTATTACTGCGGAATGTCGGGGAATCCGTAAATTACCGTCGAGGGAATTCTCTTTCTGCTTATAATTACGTGTATCATGCACAGGACATTTAGCGACTATCATGCATATTCATTGTCCAAACAAACCTTTGAAACCGAAGGCCGAGAAGGAATGAAACAGCAAACGTGCAGGCTCGCTCGCCTGTTTTTTTTATCCCCACTGGCTTCGGTTCCAAAGAAATGTAAAAACATCTGTTTGCGCGAGCTGAAAAGCTACATTAGGTTATTACGCATATTGGATTATATAATTTGTGTACGCAAGCAATTCAAAAGGTTTATGGTGATTTACAAATGCAGTTTGCGTATTTTACAAATACGCAGCTTATCTGGAGATAGTGAGAAGTATGAATACATTAACATCTTGTACAGATCTTAGTAAAGCACTATGGTAGCCTTGACACATTCCATAAAATCACGTTCTTATCAAATAACATAAAGACATGTTCATCAGTTTGCATACATATTTAACAATGTTGGGGGAAGTGAATAGGATTTAGGTGTGTGCTATTTCACCAATGAAGAGAACAATCTGCAAAATAACGGGACGGTTAAATGTGAGCAATAATTCTTGGGAACAATCGACGCGAATAGCTAGACGATTGTTGGTGCGGCGTTAAACAACAATCATTCAATCACTCAAAAGAAATAGATATGTTTCATTTTGTAACACCCTAAACAATTCAAATATAAACCATGTCATAATTACTTATAAGCACTGCGCTAGGAAAAGTACCAGACGCCTCAATCGCTTACCCGTCAATATCATTGCAAGGAGAGAAAGGACTCCCGCTAACAGTGAGGAGTACTAATCAAACATTCCAGTAATGTTACACGCCACTATATCAGTTTTATTTGTAACTTGCTAATAATTTTGATCGGCTTTTTGCACATACAAAACAATTATAGAATAATACATAGCAATATCACCCTTTACCAACATTAACAAAGCAACACAGTGCTCAACTTAAAACTCTTCATTTTGCACATATACGATAATTATACACGAATACATAACAATTATCTCCCTTTACTGATATATACAAAAGAAAAACAATTTTGGATACATCATATATACAAAATTGTATATTTTTGTATATGTCATATATACAAACTTGTATATTTTTGTATATCTCATCATTCCAAACTTGTATATGCTTTGGATATATCATCTTTCCAAAGCATATACAAGCTTGTATATATGGATTTGTTTTGCAGTGTTTGTATGACAAAGCTTTCCAAAGAACAGCTTCTTTTTATCAATTGATGCTTCTACAGGTAAGGTTCCCCAAAGAGAGTTACATAGGTCAGTTCTGATATGTTTGGGAAGTCCTTGTGCCATCTTTAGGGCTAGTCTTTGTAAGCGTTCAATTGCTAGTAGCTCCCTCTTTGTCAAATCTGATCACAACTCTCAGCCATGTGATACTTTAGGTAGGCATATTGTCTGGAAAAACTTGAGACTGGTGAGGGGACTCAGTGCATTAGAGGTGATAGCCTGATTTGATTCATGCGATTGCTGTAGACTTCATTTTCGAACAAGCTGCTATTGTCCTGTTCCACGAATTAAATGATTCATGAAGCTCTACTCCAAGATGTTTTAGCCCAGACACATTTTGGAACTCTCTGCCGTAGTGAATAATTGTCGTAGGCTGGGGTGAAGACTTCTTGAAGGAGATTTTGTTGCTCTTTGAGGCAGACAAGAAAGGTAAAGTGCCACTTGGCGCTATATTGTTCACATGTGTCCACCATTGTCTGAAGGTTGGAGTTTAGAGGACTTAGCAATGTGATGTCATCTGCTTGTGTTGGGCTTGCCACGTGGCCATCGAGTACCATTGCCCCTTTCTTGGAGGATGAAAGATTCTCTAAGCAGGCTGTTTTTATAGACGAGGTAGAGTTTTGCAGCAAGAACGCTGCCCTGTCTAACCCCTCTTTTTAGTTCAAACCAGTAAGATGTAACATTGTTCACAAGGATATAGCTCTTCATGTCATAATAACAGAGGGACAACAATCTCCATATTGGGCCTGGGATATCCAATTCATGCAATTTTCACAGCAGGCCGTCATGCCAGACTGTGTCAAAAGCTTTTGCACTAGTATCACAGTTTTCAGGGTGTTACCTCTTTCAATATAATGCCGGGCAGATTCTTTGATGGTGAAGGAAGCATGAGATGACGATAGTCTTTTCTGGAATCCACACTGGTGTCCATCAGGGAAAGATGTGTTCTCCTGGAATTGGCTAATCCTCTTGTCAGTGACTGTTTCAAAGACTTTGTAAAGGACAGGCAACAAGGCCACACCTCTGGAGGGGTCTGGAGAGAATTTGGGTTTCTCACCACCTTTGTATATTGGAAAGATGATGCCGCACTTCCATGCACTTGGTACCAAAACAGAATCAATGATGCGGTTAAAAAGCCCTGCGATACAGTGTTATAAGTAGCGACCACCATGTTTCAGGTGTTCATAGGTGATGCCATCTATCCCTGGAGCCTTCCTATTCTTCATTCTTTTCTAGATGTATTCTAATTCTGACTCAGATATATGAAGGTCTTGGTTATTGGAGATATTTTTATATTTCCTTTTCAGGTCCCGAACAAGAGCTTGAATCTTGCTTTTGAATTATCAGGTTATCAGTCTGTGATTTGAAGCTACCACTGAAGTCCAGAAGGGTTTAAGGTAAGGTTTGTAAACTGTCTTCGGAAGGCATTTATCAGCAGCTTTAGTCAGAGAGTTAACTAGTGATGTGTAGTAGCTTTCAATTTCGGTCTCCGACGGTTGTTCAGGTAGACTTGGGATGCTCCAAAGGATATGTGAAACAGCAAAAGTGTAATCATTGATTGTACCAGATCTACCTGCCTTTTCCCATGCAGGTTTCGAACGATTAGCACTGCCTGCAGGCAAGTTATACCCACTGATGCAAATGGAGCAGATTACTGGGTGGTGATCAGACACAGTATATGGATGATCATCCTTTACTTCTGCTTGACAGATGGATATTGCCCAATCCTTCGGGATAAGAATGAAGTCAATTGTTGACTGTAGGCCTCCATCATAAGCCTGAAAAGTGTGAACTGGTGCAGTGCACATTTGAAGCATATTGACTGCAACAAGGCAGTGCTTTTCCAAGAGGTTTTTGAGAAAACATCTCTGTGATCCAAGAGGAATTGAAGCCACCAAGTACACAAACATGTCCCTTGGGTGAATAGGCAGATGATAGATCATCAAGTAAAGTAACATTTTCCCTGAAAAATTCGTTTGATCTGTTGGAGGGTGGCATGTACACTGAAAGGACCTAGAGTTTTGAGGCTTGAGTCAGAATTGTGACACGTTCACAGTGTCCGCCATCTTGTAAGCCCACGAGCTCGGGTATGGTGCTCACAAACCTTGAAACATAATCAGGGCGAACCGGGATTCGAACTCACAAACATAGGTTTCTGTCTTGTCCAAGGGACGCGATGCACAGCGTATCGCGGCGCCTTAGACGACTGGGCCACCCGTGTCTTCTTAGCAGCCAAGAGAACTCAGTTCTTCAACATATACTCTCTTCAAAATACAAGAAATGCACAGGTAGTGTGTGGTTCACTGAACCTGACCACACAAAAAATCCGAATTATAAATTGGATATATGTTATTGGAAAATGTTGATGGCCTGATATTCGACAAACGGTGCGTCGATTTGCAATGTCTTAAATAGCATTGTTTTCACACTTGTTGAAAAATATCATGGAGGAAAACAGTAAAGCAAAATGCACGTGCAGGTTATGGCATTCGTAACTCTTGGTAGTTGCTATAAAAAGGCAAGCATAAGCTAATAATTTGCCATTCAATTGTCAACATTTTTCAAGTTCGAAAATGCCGAGACTCAGCGGAACTTCGCCATAGGACGTATCCAAAGAGGGGAATCGCAGTCTTCTGTTGCACGCCACTTCAACCTCAACCACAGCACCATTTCCCGCCTTTGTGACCGATACACACAGTTCAATTCCAGTGCAGACCGTCCGAGAACCGGCCGACCAATAGTTGCCACTCCTGCACAGGATCGCCACATTCGACTATTCTACTTGCGTCATCACGATGCTACAGCTACGGAGACTGCAGGACGCACCCCTGCTTTGAGGAGGATATCAGACGAGACTGTCAGGAACCATCATTGCGAGGCTTGACTCCGACACAGAAGACCAGTTATGCAACAGATCCATCGACAGTGGCGCTTACGATTGTGCCGTACCCTACAGCTTTGGCATTTGAGAAACTGGAGACGAGTGAGGTTTAGCGATGAATCACAATTTCTTCTTCACCGGCGAGATGGAAGACAACATGTTTATCGTCGTCGAAATGAGTGTTTTGTGGAATTCAGAATTCGTACACTTATCCAGTCAGTGCCAAGGAGATACATAGCCGTGATTGCTGCCCGGGGCGGTCACGCGAGATACTGAGTTCAGCGCAACCTTGTGGCCTCATGTTGACAAGACAATGAAAAGTTGTCAATGCCTTTGTACAACAACAACATGTGACTATCGAGCTCCACACTTTCATATTTGTATGTATGATATTAAACTAAATGCATCGACTTTATTTGGTACAATGAATTTACTAAAAATCTTCCTGTGCGTTTCCTTTTTTTGAAAAGTGTATAATGTATAATATATATTGGTAAAATGGTCAAGTTCAAAATATTGTATCACAAAATGACACAATAGACAACTCTCTGCACTGATTGTGTGTGAGTATGTGCGTGGCAAAGGGGTGGTTTTAGATCAGCGGGTTTTTGTAATGTTGAGGTCGTCAAAAATGCTATGCTTCGAAGTATCATCAAAATATGGTTCGAACACGAAAAGTACGGAAGGTCTCATGTTGCTTTGAGTATTTATGCCTGGTGTGTAGTCTGATGACGGAGTGTGTAACAGATGGTTTATCCCCTGTCAGCAAAAAAATAAGGCAAACATTTTTACTCTTTTGTTTTTCTGATTTTCCAGGCCGGTAGATTTGGAAAATTTTCAGATTATGTTCTGTTTTAACAATTTAGATTTATCTGAAATGTTTCCCATTTGTGCATTATTAGGTTAGCATTTCCCATTATTGAGTGCTGCTCAGTATCATCAAAATATGATTTGTACATGACAAGTTCGGAAGTTGTCATGCAACTTTGAGTATTTATGCCTGGTGTGTTGTCTGATGCTGGAGTATGTGGCAGATGGAGGTTTACCGCTTGTCAGCCAAAAAAATAAGATAATGCAAACTTTTTAAAATAAATTCTTTGTTTTACTGAATTTCCAGACCGGTAGATTTGGAAAACTTTCAGATTATTTTTTTGTTTTAACAATTTAGAATTATCTGAATATGTTGCCAATTGTGTAGTATTAGGTTAGCATTTCCCATTGTTTAACCTGCATGCATTCTAACCTATCGTCTTGCAATTTAACTAGTTGTATTCACAATATTTTGTGAACCAAACATATATTTCTTTTACTATTTATGTTTCGTCCACTTCCAATTATTCTTACAGTAGGCAGAATATGTAAACTATTTTATGAAACCAAGCCTTAAAGTGTTTTTGTGAGTCTGATGTACACGGGGACACCCGATACTGGATGACTGTTTCAGCGATAGGAAGCAACCGTATCATATCATCTTTATCTTGACGTTTATAGGTTATTCGATAATAGGTTACCCTGAGAATATCGAGATAACAATACTGCTCTGTGAACAGTTGGTAGAACAAATGTGGTGGAGTTAAAGTCTAATAACTATGACAGAGGAAACAGATCGAACCGAAACCAACACTAGCGCTTTGATGACATGCGAATGTAACCGAGCGAATGAAATATAATAATCATTAATGAACATATTTTTTCTCTTTATTATATGCAGTATATTTTAGGGACCTTTGTAAAACACATGAAACAACTTGCAATGTCAGGGACACGGTTGCCCAAAGGTTGGCAGAATCCTGTTGTCGTTTTGAAACCTACATTCTTGGTTTCTATGTGCCACGACCGTACTCGTGACTTTCGCAACAGGGTTCGATTCCCCATATTGGTACAATGTTAGAAGCCACTTTCTGGTGTCCCCCGCCGTGATATTACTGGAATATTGCTAAAAGCGTGGTAAAGCCATACTAAATCACCCACTCAAAGCAGCGTTAAAGTCACCCAGTCACTCACAAAGTCCAATATTATTCCATCACCGGCCTACTGAAGCTACTTGTAATATTCCAGCTATGTCAGCAGCCTGTATATAATCGAGTCTGGGCCAGACAAACCAGTGAACAACGATAAACGCAAACGGGATATAAGGAAACTAAATAAATCTAGATAGCGAGTCTGATCCATAGCCGCCGCAACAAAAAGGAACTGTCGCGCATACAACGCGTGACCTAAATTACGACCGCCTTTCAGATCAAGATCCTTTCGTTACGCATATGCTTTAACGACAAGCAGGTTCCTGGGGACCAAGTCTAACATGGAATTCCCACTGGGGTATGTGTATTATCAAACCGTCACCTATGAAGAGTTCGTTTGGCGTGTACAGCCATTGGGATAATCAGTAACTCTATAGGCCTTTGACTGGTGTCTTTTGGGAACACGGTATATACAAACAGAAAAAGGAAACTCCGCTTCATATATATATAACAGAACATTTACTCAACTTTATGCAAAGGACAGTTATTCTTTTCTGTTGGAATATAATGGGTCTGCCAAATGTTTAGTTATTAACATCCAAGTGCTCATTCGGTTAGGTTATTGTGTCATATGGTAAAAAAGCAACCATTACCCTAGCTTCAATTCATGGGCTGTGACAGCAGGATATGTGTATTAGATACAATATTTACTTCATTGATATCACTACCACAAGGACAAGGAATGAGAAGGGTCCTTTGTGTTGATTCCGGGTTAGAAATGTCGGGTTGACATGGTTGCCTTCGTTCCCCGATGGCCTGGATCGGTGCCAACAAAATCACTAACTTCTTTGTCTGACCAAGCCTCGGTTGTTTTACAAGCCGTCGTCACACAGTTGGAATACAAACAACAAACAGCACTTTACTAACAATTAAGTTTTTATGTGTGTCCATATGAATGAGATTGAGACACTTTTAATTTTTGTGAAATATTTCCCATTAGTATATTTGTGACTTGTAACAACACTAAATGAATTAGGTACATATAAAGATACAATGTGTCCAAAGCTTTTTACAGATTCAGTAAGCGTACTTGAGAAAGGGCAAATCTTTCACCCAAGCTGAGTTTCGCAGGAGATCTTGGACCATGAACTTGTGCCTTTTAAACTTCCTCTTGAAGTTCGAGGTAGAAACCAACGTGTGATGCCTCCCATACTTGTCATATCAATATTTCAAAGATTTCTGAAACTAAAACAGATTAGTACTACCTTTAGGCTAGACCGGAACATAAACCTCAAGATCCTTCAGATTTACTCTCAATACCGAGGAATATTGTTCTTCAAAAATATGTCAACGGACACGTTATTTCAGCTATGATGACCTAAAATATTGAAACAAAAATTCCTGTTTTATCAGGGTTAACAGGTACTTCAAAGATCACACTTACAGCCTTTTATGACAGTGGGACAACTCCCAGCCTTCACACTAATTTCAATCATGGTACCAGCATCATGTTGTATGTTATTCGGATGACACACCTTTATGCAGAGTTTTCCCAAGTTACAGAATCAAGTATGGCCTGTCCTCATTTCGCCTACACCCTTATCAAAACAAATTTACAGCTGACTGCACATAAGTCAAGTGCTGTGTTACCTCTAAAATAATGAACTGACCCAAAGAATCTTGAAGCTTCATACATCTCAATGGTAGCAAACACCAGTAGTCTGTCATCTTCCCCGTCATTGATGCACAGAAAGTCTCTTCCATCTTCTGTCTGTGTCCACGTTCCTTCCAAGTTGACTGCTGCTCTTGTTTCTGGAACTTGTGAAATAGTCTTGGCTCTGTTTCTGTACAGGGAAGCTTGAACTCTTGCAAAAGAAGGGGCAGATGCAGCTACTTCTTCATCAAGTTGATCCAGTTCTGCGTTGTATATCTGCTGTACAGGAGAAATGTCGGTCTGGACACGCTGCTTGAGTCGACCAATGAGTCTGATGTGTTCTTCATTCTCTACAGGGGGGTGGCTGTGAGGAGTTGTAGACACGACGTGTTCTGCAATAGTGCTGCATCTACCATTGCAACCCGTGTGGACACACTTCAAGTGAACAGCAACTTGACGCTTGACATTCAGTCTGTATCTATAAGCCTGCATAAAGTACTTGCTGGCCACGTCTTTGTGATGTTACAAACTCCGCTCTCTTAAGATTTGCCATTTTGATGCTGACTAGTAAGCTTACTTACTTACGTATATTGGAGATTTTACGTGCGCTTTCCGACTGCAGCGTATTTCTCACACGGGCCCGGCCAAGCCATTTAATGTGTTTCCGAAAAGTGGAAAAAGATGTTTGGGTGTTTTAGTGGTTGCTTATATAGAATTTTTAAAATTTTGAGATTTGGAAAAAATGCCAAGAGGGTTTGGGGGGCGATCTAAGGGACCTGAGTATGGAAGTTTGTTTGTTTGATTATGTGGTTTGGTTTTGGTAGTTTATTGGGGTTTTAAATGCGATTTATTAGTCTTTCTAATTTTTCTATTTTATTTTGTGGATTTAGGATTGCTTCTAGAGTAAGAGCCTTATTTAGATTTAGGGTGGTTTGTAGTGTAGTTCGGTGTGTTAGGTAGTGGGCGCAGTGTATGAGTGCGTGTTCTGGGGTTTCTTGTTGTTTGCAATGTGGGCAGGTTCCTGTTGCGTGTTTTCTTATTATTTTGAGATGGTTATTTAGGTTGGTATGTCCTGTTTTGGTTTGTTGACACTTTTAATTTCTGATTTGGAGATGGGTAGGTTTAAGCTTATTTCTGGGATTTTAAGAAATCTGTTACTAAACCTGGAACCCTACCTTCCTGGTTATGTTGTTGTTGTTGCATTAAGTGTTTAGGAGGTCGCCTTCTGCCTAGGCAATTTCGGCTGACCTGTCCCTCTAGGACTCCTGTGTGTGAGTAGGGTACACCTATCTATTGTGAATTTGGTGTTCACATAATTTCTGTTTTTGTATTGATATGATTTCTATTTTAAAATAAAATATTACAGTTGACAGTCTATATTTAGAGGTTTTGACAGTCGTCGATTGTCATCGCGATACTGGGGGTCCGAGGTCATTCCGACCGGATTGTTTACATTATGATCATTTGCGCGATGATACCATCAGTCATCTGCCGATGTTTACATGGATCGTTCTGGAGTGGAGCCTATGTAATTCCAATGTTTAATTAGGTTTTGACTTCATCCTGACTTCAATCGCGTTTTGACAGCTCTCGGAGATGTGGCCTCATTGTTATTCATTCTGGGTCACGTGACTTCCGGAATGTATTGTTTACATTACATGGATCCGGTTCCGGTTCCGGTTGCAGCCAAGTTCGTACACTTTCAAGTTTCAAAATTTATTGTACAGTTTAATTGTTGTAACAGTTCAGATATATCAATCGTGGGAGGGATATAGACAAGTACCGGATTCTAGAGCCACTGTGTGACAGACAATGCCGAAAGACGAATGTTTCCATTACAGTTGACATCCGGTATCGCGTCTGTCAATGTCCATGTACAAGATATTTCAGTTCATTGAATAATTTATAAACTCTTTATTGAACTAAACCTACCTGTTGTGTGATTCTTCTGCATTTCGCTAGTTTCAACATTCGTAACTTTATAGATCTTCGTGATATATTTTCGCTAAACCTCGTCTCCATGGTCTGATATTTATTTTGTCACATTTTGTGACTGGTGGCAGCATCCATTTATTTTAGTAGATTGTCCACTATGATTATCGACCAGTCTTTGACAACTTTTGCAATATAACGGAAAAATAGTATGTCCCCTAGAAATGTTTATATTCACCAATCTGACTGGCAAACAGACCTTATACTGACGACCTACAAGGACTGAATATTACCGAATGTATTTCATTCCGTTTTGCTGCTAATAGTACCGGGTATCAAATACAGTAAACTGTTTTAACGAACTCAAAGCGGCTACTAATTTTATTATAAGCATATGTACAGCATATATAAAGCAAATTGTCGGTACCTAACCATGTGTTCGTTATACCCGCCAGCTCTTTAAAAGGGTGTTCGTTTAAAACGAAGTTTAATGAAGATAAAAGAGTATGGAATTGATGTCAATTTAAGCACTAAATAAAATGTAGATTTCGATTATCCATCTGTCTCTCTATCTCTTTCTCTCTCTCTCCCCCCCCCCCCTCTCTCTCTCTCTCTCTCCTCTCTCTCTCTCTCTCTCTCTCTCGCCGGACAGCACGTAGAAGAGAGGTGGTACAATTGTCACTCAGACTCGGTTATGAGCAGATGCATGTAAGTTTCTTTGAACCAAACACTCAAAGACACTTTATTAAAAACTTTTAATCATTAAGGAAGCAACAGTATTGATCATGCGACGTTTGCAACGTGTTGCAGGATGCAGGTGAGCACACGTCAGAATGCACGTTTCTCAATCTGCTATCTGCCATCTCTGAAGGTAAAGCTACGGTGCAGTTGGCTCAGAACAAACTCACAGGAGCGTAGTGATTATTGATTAAGTTAGTCTCTATCCAGCAAAATGGGGATTATGGCACTGACAACAAGCCATTAGGTTAATTAAGTAGCTGTATCTCGTGGTACGACATGCATCACTTCGGGCTAACCTACCATAATATAATCATTAATGTAAACACGTGTGATGCTTTTATTATAATTAGATATTTATTTCGGGTAGCCTTAGTGATACACTATTGATGAAGCCACTTGCAATGCCGGGGATAGGGGTGACCCTGTACGGCGTATCAGAATACCATGGTCGTTGTTTGAATACCTGATTCATTGATTATGATTCTTGGTATGTCGGCACCACAACAGTGTTCATGGGTTTCACGATGCGGTGCTGGTAACACTAGCTGCCTTCCTCAGACATTAGGCTGACACGTTGTCCCAACCAACTGTCATCCAAAATCTTGCTTGCCTGCCCAAAATGAAAAGTCTGCACTGACACGGCCTCAAGTAACATAATTTATATGTAAGCATCATCAATTTTTCTCTTGACTCCATAACCCGGAGACATGTCCTTTCCTCTTTTGAACTGGATTCCAAAGTTCCATAAATATCTGACCAAAGAGAGAAATGTAGATGGGTACGAGAAAATCCCTTCATCAAAGATAAATCATAATCCTTAATCCAATAAAGGAAGGACCTTCTTTATAGTAGAAAGTATTTAGAGTATGTGGAGTATTTCTTTTCAGATTTGACACATCAGTGACAAAAATAATGTCACAAGAAATTCTTCATTTTGACTTTGCCATACGTTCCATGTTTTTTTTCTGGTGAACAATTAAGTTTTGTTTGCGTTTGCATGTGGTTGTGACGGGCGTTACCGGTGGAGGCAGAATTCGCTCACCTTTTCAGCACCTGGTACTATCACTATGTGACAGTGATTCATAATTTATAAGCACATGCTTATAATATAGGCGGAATTGAACAATGGATTTCTTATGAATACGAAAATGTTTTTATAGCTTTTATTTATATTGATAATTAAAATGTTGAACTCGCTCACTCACTCCGTGATCAAGTGAACAGAGCGTCTTCACGGAAAGCATGTGAGTGGTTCAATCCCTGGTCGTGTGATACCAACAGGCGTCAAAAGATAGTAGTTGTCGTTACCCTGCCTGTCATTAAGGTGAGAAAACAAGAACTGGTTGGCTCACAGTCTATTTTATGTGGGGCGGTCGGGTAGCCTGGTGGTTAAAGCGTTAGCTCGTCTCGCCGAAGACCCGGGTTCGATTCCTGACATGGGTAAAATGTGTGAAGCCCATTTCTGGTGTCCCCCGCCGTGATATTGCTGGAATATTGCTAAAAGCGACGTAAAACCATACTCACTCACTCATTCACTTTTGTGTATCCGAGTGGAGTATTCATGTTATATTATCGCATGGTGTGATCTCTGTGCGACAGCAATATACACGCGGCATAAGTGAAGGTAATCGTCACCTCACTCATTCATGAACTCACTCCATATAAATGTTGTATAAACTTTGATTGATTTATGCATTGACATTGAAGAGCATCTTCCTTCCGACTTTGGCGATCATGCTGGTGGTTCTTGTGTACCAGTTTCTTTGGGCTGGTGATTTGTCAACGCAGGCCATTGGACGGATTCCCACAACGTCTCTACTTGGTAAAGATAGGGAGTAAGTACAAAGGGTTATCGCTCACTATTTAAAGAAATAATCATTTATAAAAAACACACAAGGATCAATGTCTGTCTCCACCCAGCCTTTCGCGAGGAAAGGGTAATTTTGTGGCCAAATTCATTTCAATTGAATTAGTTTGAAAATGTACATCTTCATTCCAATTTAATGTGTGCCTGACTGACCGTTTGTCATGCCAAGTAACTCCAATGAGTGCTTTAGTCAGTAAAGGAGCAATCATTATACAATATCATAGCATCATCAGCGGGGGAGATGGGTTTACACCGCTTTTAGCAATATTCCAGCAATATCACGGAAATGGGCTTTGTGCCCAAGTTGGGAATCGAACCTGGTCTTCAGCATGATGTGTTGTATAAAAAAGACCTTAACAGTAAATTATCAAAATATATTAATCTTTGATTTTAACATAGTAAAACGTCCCAGCTTGACGTGACACTCTCTCTTGACTCGTGTAGAACAGACCAGAGCTACATGTGGCACGAAGAACACACAGATATGTACATTGTATATGTGGGTACTATTTCTAAAGCATTTCCTTTCAACAACAAAAATTTCATACTTTCGGTCTAACAGCATTATGAAAGACAATAGCGTTACTCTCATTTGTGTTTCTGTTCATTTGCCACTTGTCACACAATACAATGTCAGTTAATTCAATTTCTTATGAAGACCAGTGACGGTGCTGACAAACAATATTGGATCATCGGCAAACAATAACATAAGCATATCAACAGTATCAATACTTACACATTTTCTTTTCTTATCTCTTTGAAAATAAACAATATCATTTATGTCAAATGAAAACAAAAAAGGTGACAGTTGACAGCCCAGACATACTCAGCTGGCAGATGAATAAAAAATGGGATGCAACTGTGCTCCAGTGAAACACGTTATTATACATATGTATTACAAATCAATCTAAACGGTTTCCTTTGACTTTTGAAGGGAATTTAAAACATTTTTCAAATCGATAAAACCACAACATAGTCTGTTATTGTGTACAGACAACTATTATAATAGTGTCAATGATAAAATCTGTGTCCGATGTTTGGGAGCCCTCCTGAAGCCTTGAGCTGGTATTTTACTGAATTATGGAAACATCCTTTGTAATCTTGAGCGGCGTGACTGGTCTATGATTTGAACGGTCATTAGAATGACTAGGAATGAGAGGAAAAAATCTTTATCCATTCTGTTACTGTTAAAGTAGTACACGTAAGTAATACATTGTTGCATGGTTGTTTTTAAAAAAGAATGTTTAGGCTCATAGTTTTAATTTTAAAAATATCTGGTTTTGCAGCTGTAGTTGAAACAAGACAAATACTGAGCAGGGCTCACTAATACCCCCGACTTCGACTCCCAACATATTTCAAAGTACAAAACATGAAAAAAGCATATCTCAGAAAATCAACTTTGCACTGCACCTCTCCTGTTGGTATAGAAACTGTGTCCCAAATTGAAAAGAATCCAAGAAGTTCACAACATGAAAAGCTTCATATTATTCTCAGAAAAGAGACATATCAAAATAAAACTTTGGAAAAATATATCAACATTCAATTCCTGATTAGAGGTTTGTTTAAAACTGTGAGCCTCATTACCAATCGTTTTCTAATGAAAATACAGATATTAATAATGTGGCAATTCATGAAAAGATCGCTAAGTAAATTCATTGATGGGGTTGGGTTTGTAACATCGCAAGAAGCAAAATTCAAGCGGTATGACAACAACACATGACTTTTAAAAAATGTGACTTAAGATTTTAGCATGCATAATATCCGAGTGTATACAGCTCGCGAAGACAAGTTGTGTTTGGTTCTGTTTTGTACAGTTTGAGAGACCAGTTCCCTGGTAGGTAGTCAGTTTTCAAATCATGATTTCAATATGGTGTAATGATCTCCTATGTATGGACGAGAGCGAGCGTACGGTCAAGCATTTGTCTGTGTATGTTATAGGAATGTCTCCAACACTGTAAGTCAGAACACATCTGGTACATATGACAAATGGCTCATCCTATCATCATTTGCTGAGAAGAACGACATCAGAGTGGCGGGATGGAGAGTACTGTTGCTAACAAGTACAACGAAATCACAATCAGTTTGCAGGTAGAATATTAAGGAACTGTTCCCCTATATAGGAATAACAATGGGGGTTCTTTACTCATTCTTGAATAATCTTTTAGGTCAGGATCTTTTGCCCATCATGGACTGTAGTACCAGTGGTCCTCTCTGTATCCTCCAGTCTGGAATCTCCCCTCAATCCAAGGCTTTTTGCCAGGATGTTGAATTCATTGACAGTAGTCATTATATCTGAATGTGTCAGCCTTAATGGTTATTGTCATAAAATGAATACGATATCTTTATAGATTTTTCTAATCACTGAAATATTTCTTTGATCCTGGCCAACCCTCTAAGTTCACTAACATACAATACCCTTTTCGTGCTAATATGTTTCATGCTGTATTTATCAAGCTTTATACTCAGCCTTCACACCCATCCAACAATCA